>NW_003520026.1:0-7911 GCF_000190715.1 Dictyostelium purpureum | reverse complement strand
GAATTGTAGTTTGTCGAACAATCTAAAAATAGAATAGTTTTAATCGATTCATTATAAATAATTGTTTTATACAATAACAACAACAACAACAACAACAACAAAACATTCCACACTAATCAAAAAGAATTAAAAATAATTGTAAATTTAAAATCAAAAGAAGAACTCTATAATAATAAATAAGTTGACAAAACTTTATAGTTTTTATTGTGTATAATAGTGTGGAGAGTGGGTGTGTTTAGGGTGTTTGGAGTGTTTTTATTTGTTCCCATATTTTCATTATGTGTGTGTGTTGGGGGTGAATGTGGTATTTATCATATAAAAACTTTTATTTTCATTACCACATTTATTGTGGTGGGTGTGTTTATTCACATTAAGTGTGTGTAAATTTTTAAATGTGGGTGCTCATTTCAATAAAAAAGAAACACAAGCATTAAAATAAAATAAACATAATTATTTTTTTTCCAGATTATTTAAATAAATTTCATTTTTTTTTTTTTATTACTTTTTTTTTTTATTTAAATATTATTGAAAATTATTTTTAAATTATTTATAAAATATAACAGTATCATTGGGAAATATATAAACCGATCATTCAAATGCAATTTTATTAAAGTTTATCTCTTTCATATTCCTATTTATTTATATATATAATATATTTGTATAATAATATAAACACACAAATTCAAGCACGCAAAGACACTCGCATATACATTCAGAATTGTTTTTTTTTATTTTTTTTTCTTATAAAACATTATTTTATTTTAACTTTTAAAATATTTGTTTATTTCTTTTTTGTTTTGTTTTTTATAATTTCTTTGTTTAGTTTTAAATTAAAATCATAATTTTTTAAAAATAGATAATATAATATCTTTATCTATAATTATCACAATTTTTATTTTTTTTTTAAAAAACACAATAATAATTTAAATTTTTATTTTTATTTTTTTATCTGTTAAAATTATAATTTTTCATATTATTTATTTTCATTTTACTCAATTTTTTTTCTTTTTTTTTTTTTTTAAAAATAACAATAAGAAAAATTAAACAATAACAATAACATTAAATATAAATAAAAAAACACAAACTTAACACAAACAATATTATTATAATTAATAAATAATAATAATTATAATTTATCATTTTCATTAAATTTTATTAAAAAACAATATTATTATTTTTATTTTTAATTATATTATTAAAAATTTAGGTATAAATTAAATATTTAAATTTTTAAAAATATTTTTACTACATATAATTATCAAAAATTAAATTTATTTATTTTATATTTATTATCTATTTTTTTTATATAATTGTTTTTAATTATTTGTTCAAATCGTTTATTCACAATAAATTATAATAATCAAACGAACATCGTAATAAGTTCATCATACACATTCGTAATTGTAATAATAATAATAATGGAAGAGTTAAACAGAGACCAAATCTCGCAATACATTGGAAACGATATAATTTATAAAATAGGCAAAGAGAATTATAATAATGGATTGATTCAATTGGAATTTGTTGGTAAATATTTAGTAAAGTCCAAAGTCAATGAACAAACCAAAAATAGGGTAATGGTTGAATTTAAAAATGACGGTTTAATAAAGAAATCACTGTGCTCTTGTCTAGAATACGAATTTACATCACCTTGTAGACATGTAGTTGCCACTTGTTTAGAGTTAATAGATTACATCAAGGATCACCCCAATAGAATTATAACCAATAGTACTCTTTTGCAAGAATTCCAATTTACGAAATCAAACGAACTAAGAGATATCCTCAAAGAGATCTATATTGATAACCCCTCCATTTTTCTATCAAAATATTATAGCTTTGGTACCAAAATATTTATATGACCTGTCAATAGGGCCAGAATTATTTATTCAATAGGATAATGTCACACTATATAGATCATAACAGAACAAACATATTATATATTTATTTAGCAACCACCTACATACTGCTGCCACACGTCTCAGTAATAGTCCAAGCAGAATAGAAATAAAAAAATAAATAAAGATTATTTATATATAAAATACATGTACCGATATATATATAAATATTTTAATATTGTAAATAATACTTTATTTATTAATTTATAAAACAAAAACAAAATAGACTATTTTTTATTATTTTAATTTATTTAATTAATTAAAACTAGTATTTTTATTTATTGGTTGGTTGGAAAAGATACATCTTTTAATATGCTTATAATGCCTTTTGATTTAAGGGTTTCCAGCTCCTCATCTTTTCTGACTAACACTGCACCGGTAAAGCCAACGCTGTTGATCGAGATGCCGTTGGATTGATAGTTTTTCCTTGGTACTATGAACATCCAATCTTTGGTCATTATAAAATTATAGCTTTTTAATTTACATTGTTCTTCCATACTGGATTGATTGTTGACTATTTCATCGATGCTATTGATAGTTTTGGATGGTGTGTTGCTATCGTCGTTATTTAGATCTAAATGGTTTAGTAAAGAGTTATATTGATTTTTTAAATAGTTTGAAAGTTCATAAGAGTTTTGTTGATTATTGTTAAATTCTAATTTTTCAAATTGTTCTATCTTTTTTGGGTCATAATAAATTGCTGCAGTTTTAAATGGTAGCTGATCTATTTGTACAATGGTTTCATATTGATCCTTATATTTTAAAAACAAAGATTCCATAGGACATTTTAAGTGTGGTTCTTCGGCAACGAATGGAGTAGTTAAAAGTTGAACATGTTTGTGTGGTTGACTTGCACCGCTGTTTGGACCACAATTGAAAAAACATAACATATTACATTCTCTTATACATTTCCAACTATATAATTAATAATAATAATAGTAATTGAATTAATATCCAATATCAAAAATACCATTAATATAACCAAAATCTTACATTGCTTTAAAATCAAATTCATTTAGTGGATCTGTTTGATTTTCAAATTCCTTTGTTGCAATAATAGAGTGATAGTTTGAAACATTATATTTATTTAGTACTAAATTATGTCTATCGTACAGTTCTTGCACAAATAAATCTTTATCGCAGGGTAAAAATGGATCTATAAACTTTTTTTTTGGTGTAGTTTCTGTTTTTTGTGTATTATTTATATTATTATTATTATTATTATTGTTATTATTATTGATTATACTACTTTCGTTTGATATATTACAACTGTTATTATTATTATTATCTGTATTTGGTTTGGGGTAGTTAAAAGGTCTTTTTAATAATGATTTCGCAACACTGACTACAAACTATACGATACAATAAATAGGTTAGTATCTTTTTTCATTTTAAAATTTAATTCATTAATCTTTACATACATTTACACCATTTTCGTTAATTATCATCGGTGTTGATTCAATTTTTTCTATTGATCCCAATGTCGTTGCTCTTTCTGAAACTTTAATAATTTTATCCCACATATTTAGAGCTTTCATAATATAATACCTGTATCATAAAATAAATAATTAATATAAAAACAAAAAAAAAATATAAAAAAATGAAAAATAATAAAATTTTTAAATTAAAAAAAAATAAAAAAAAAATAAAAAAAAAATTATACACACAATAATAAACAATAAATATTTTGGTTTAAACTAAAATATATGTGACGTTTAGTGGTATATTTTATTTTTATTTTTATTTTTATTTTATAATTTTTTTTTTAATTTTTTATATTCTATATTATGAGATGATGATAAACTACTATTTATTTTTATCTCTATTATTATTATTATTATTATTATTATTATTATTATTATTATTATTATTATTATTATTATTATTAATTATTAACTAGTTGTATCTTTTTATTCATCTTCATCTTCATCCTCTTCTTCTTCATCACTATAATTTTGGCTATAATTATCGTTAATATATTTTTGGTGTTCATAATTCATATTTAAAATTTTTGAAGCAAGTTCGGAAAAATCGCTTTTGGAATTATTTGCAATAATGTATTTTAAGACACCAATTAATTGTTCATTTTCTGAAGAAATCATTGATCTTAAATCTAAATTTATTTGAAATAATTTGGGTTAATTATTTTTTTATAAAAAAAACAAGAAATATTTATTAAAAATACTTACTTTCAGATTCTAGGTACATATTTAAAATAATTTGTAATGCTTGTTTTTTTAATGAGTTTGTGGCTTTTTTTGATTCTAATAATGTTATAACTTCTTTAATACCTTGTGATAATATAATTTCTGTACCACATTCCTCTGTAATAATAATAATAATAATAATAGACATATGTTAGTAAGAATTATTATTTTAAAAGTTCCAATTAAAACTACTATTAAAAACATACCATTT
The DNA here is from genome assembly GCF_000190715.1 of Dictyostelium purpureum. NCBI lineage: Eukaryota > Evosea > Eumycetozoa > Dictyosteliales > Dictyosteliaceae > Dictyostelium > Dictyostelium purpureum. The sequence goes on along the minus strand of NW_003520026.1, from coordinate 3,598 downwards.
TGTGATAAATTAAATAAAGAGAATAATGAAAAATCAGCTCTTTCAGCATCATCATCATTAATTAAATTTACAAGTGTGGAGATAAAACGGGTTTCAATAATTTTCTTTTGATTTTCTGGGTATTGTAATAAATTTCCTAAAAGTAAACCAAGTTTAATCATTAATGTATTTTGATTTTTACTGATCATTTCTAATGCTAATAGTGAGTTTAATGAGTTGACAACAACTGAAATACTATTTAAATTGGATAATAATGCTAAACTTTCGGCTATAGTAAAAGATAAAATAAGTAAATGAGAATAAATATAAATTTATAGAATAAACTCGGTATTTACAATAAGAAACAACTGATGAAAGAACATGGACTGAATCTAATTTTTTAATAACCATTTGATTTGATAAATCATCAGATCTTAATATTCTTAAATGATCTTGAACTGTCCTTGGAGAATTTTGAAGGAAATCAGTTTCGGAGCTTGAAGATGTTGAAATTTCATGGTCTGGGTCCGAGTCGTCCAATGTTGCAATTTCTTCGCTGCTACTAGTGCCATATGGTATTCCCAATCCACTGCTGCTACTGCTTGAGCTACTACTTGAGCTGCCACTATATATATTAGATCGTTTTGATGTAGGTGTCGTCGTGGTCGTGGTCGTGGTTGTTGTGGTATTCCTATTCGGTTTTATAGTATTGTTATTATTGCTTTTATTATTATTTTTGCTATTGTTTTTATTTTTCTTTTTCGATTTTAAGTGGTTCTGTTGTTGTTGTTGTGAGTTCTGTTGTTCTCGTCGGTTCTTTTCTTTTTCCTCATCATTATTTAGGTAATAAAATAATCCAGCATATACAGTTATTGCACTAATCGCTGTTAAAATAGAGGTTTTTACAACACCTTCCATTTTATTTTAAACTATAATAATAATAATAATTAAAAGTCTAATATATATTTATTTATATATATATATAATTTTATAAGTTTATTGTGATTTAAAAAGAATATGAAAGGTTTTATTTAAATTATTTGTGAATTATAAAATTAAAACCAAATAGAACTTGGAATAAATTTTATGTTTATATATTTTTTTAATATTCAATGAATTATTAAAAAAAAAAAAAAATTTATCTATTTTATTGTTATATATACAAAAAAAAAAAAAAAAATAATAAAAATAAAAAAAAAAAAAAAAAAATTTTAATATTTAAAAAAAATTTTTATAAATTAAAATTTTTTTTTTTTTTTAAAATTATAAATTATTATTTTTTAATATTTAAAATATTTTTTCAATTAAATGTGTAGTATATGTATACTCAATTTCTATTTCTTTTATTTTATTTTATTTGATTGATTTGGTATAGAAAAAAAAAATATAATAAAAAACCAATTTAATTTAAAAATCAACCAAATAAAACAAAAATAATAAAAATCAAAATTTCCTTCATTATTCCCAAATTAAATTTATTTCTCATTTTTTTTTTTTTTTTTCAATTTAAAATTTTTTTGTATTTTTTTATTATTTACTTTCACACATTTAATGAATAACAACACAACAAATAATCAAATAAATAATAATCAAATAAATAATAATAATGAACTAGATAATAATAATAATAACGAATTTAATATTATTTTTTATAAAGCATTTCACAATAAATATATCAGAAATATTTTAATTACAAACTTAAAATTATTTAATATTTTTAAAAATATTAGATTTAGTATCGAGTCGTTAAGTGATTATAAATATAGATACTTTTTAACATCAATTATTTTTGCCAAAAATCAAGATGTAGAGGGCATAATAGAAGATTTATTACCCATTAATACTGGTAGTATAAAGTTTTCATTTTATTTTAATAAAGTGGTAAATTGCGAATCAACTTTCAAGAATTTATCATCTCTAACTTCAATTTCTATGGGATGTGACTACAACAAACCTATTTTACCAAACACTTTTCCTTTGTCTTTAAAGCATTTAAAGTTTGGAAGATTATTCAATCAAATATTGCAACCTGGGGGTTTATCGTCTCTTGTCAATTTAGAAACAATAATGTTTGGCGCAAAGTTTAATAATGGAGGTAAACCATTGGAAGTTGACTGCTTTCCACCCTCTCTAAAGTCTATAAAGTTTGGCTCGGAATTTAATTGTCAACTTCATCCTCAGGTCCTTCCATCGGGTTTAACTGCATTGAAACTAGGTGTATCCTATAGGCAACCAATTCAACAGGTTCACTCTTTACCAATCAGTTTAACAAGTTTTAAAGTCAGTTCAATCCATGGATGCTTCTTGAAAAGTCATATTTTACAAAGTTTGGTAAATTTAAAAACTTTATCATTGAAGCATACACCTCTTCAAAATATAGATTTCAACTCATTATCTCCAACAGTTACTAGCTTGGCTTTCGGGTCTGGTTTCAATATTTCACATGATGTTTATGCATTCCGATTAATTCCATCAAGCGTTAAAATCATAAAGGGTCCAATATTTGGTTTGGAAATTCCACCACCATTACGATTAGAGAAGTTAGATGTAAGTTTTTTTAATCAACCATTGTTCACCTTGGATCAATTATTGGTTCAATATAATATTTATTTGAAGAAATGGAGGAGTTTATTTGGAGACTTGGGATATGAAAAAGAGTTGCTATTAAAAGATTACAGTGTTCAAAATTTATTTAGTAGTTTAAAGGTGTTGGTGTTAAGTTCTTTCAATAATCAAATTCAACCCGATCAACTAAGCTGGATGGGTCTAACTACTCTGATATTAAGTGATGGCTTCAACTCAGAAATACACCCAAATTCTCTACCAAAAAGCCTAACCCATTTAAATATGGGCAGGAGCTACAATATAGAGTTTGGGGAAAATGTTTTGCCTGCAAATTTAGAAACACTTATTATGGGCGGTGGTTGGAAATTTAAACTACCTCGAAATTTATTAAAGCTCAAATCATTAACCATACCAGATTTCTATCCATTTTCACTATCTGATGGTGATGGCTTTCCAGTTCTAGAGAATTTAGTATTTACTCCAACATCAAATTTACAAATTATTCACAATACACCAGATTTTTTCAAGAGATTTTTAGAACCAGTTTCAACCACTCTAAAAGCATTAAGGCTAACAAATTTTCAAACATTCACTATACCTTTAAATCATAACTCTATGGAATTATCATTACCAAATATACAAAGTTTATATATTGGTGATAATCAATCAAACTCAATATTAGATCCAAACGAACCTATGCAATTTAAAGAGTTGGTTGTTAACGGTACAAATGATTCATTTTTAAATATACATAATATCCACCAATATGTCGATATATTAAGAGTTATATAAATGATAAATAATAATTTTTAAACATCATTTTATAATTCATTGACAATAAATAAAGATATCTTTATTTTTATTTAAATACTATATCATCAATTTGGGAAAGAAAAACATAAAAAATAATCAATATAAAAAAAAAAGAATAAAGCTAAAAAAAATAACAATATACAAATATAATAAAAATTTATAATATATTTAATATACATTATGCATAATTTGTTTGAAAATATAATTTAAAATTAACACTCCAAAACACACACACACACAC
>NW_003520025.1:0-7962 GCF_000190715.1 Dictyostelium purpureum | reverse complement strand
AAAATTTTTTAAAGGTTGGCAACCCATAAACCCAAAAAATTTTAAAAATAAATAAATATTTGAAATTTTATTAATAAAAAGGGTACCAACCCTTCCATTAAAATTAATCAGGGGTTTGCCCCCCCAAAAAAATTTTGGTCCTAGCCTCTTTGCCAAAATAAATGCTGGAAATGTCCGTTGATAAGTTTAAAAGAAAAAGAAAATTCTGTTTTGGAGGTAAATTTTCATTATTATTTTTTAAAAGGAAAATTTTTATATTTCCAATACATCCGCCCAATTTAAAAAATTCCTTTTTCCATTGCCAATGATTTCATGTGGAATGTTTTCCCACTCTTAAAAGATCCCATTACAATGGTATTATAACCCAATTTTATATTATCGGTTAATTCGTTTAATTGGAGATTGTCACAACTGATATAATAACTATTATTTATATCCACACTATTGATTTTAAATGATCTTTTATCATTTATAGGAATTGATTCTTTTAAACTACCATTATCATCATTTGGGATAATGTGATTCTTATTGCTTTTACTCCTTTTTTTTCGATTATTTTGTTTGTTTTCTTTTTTATAACCTTTTTTTAAAGTTTTACCCATTTTTGGTATCTGTGTTTATTTATTATATAAATAAAATTAATAAATTTTTTTTTTTTTTAAATATAATATAATTAAAAGTGTGATAGAGAAGGGAAATAAATGATGTTAAAATATTTTTTATTTATAAAACTATTTTTTAATTCAAAAAAATAATATATATATTTATTTTTAATTTTTTTTTTTTTTTTTTTTTTTAAAAAAAAATTATAATTTTTTTTCAAAATTTTTTTTTTTTATTTGAATTTTTTTTCAAATACACACATTTTTTTTTTAAAAAATCGTGCAATGATAGATATACAGCTTTTTTCTTTTTTTTTTTATTAAAACATATGTTTTAAAAAAAAAAAAAAAAAAAAATAAGTGTTATTAAAAAAATGGTAAATACTACACCACTTATTAAGGTTCTTAGGATTTTATTATTCTCAGAAAATAAATAAAAAAATATAAAAAAAAATAAAAATAAAATAAAAATAAAAAAAAAAAAAATAATAATAAATAAATAAAAAATAAATTAATAATAATAAAAAAAAAAAAATTAAAAAAAAATAAATAAAAAATAAAAAAAAAAAAAAATAACAAGAATTGATGAAATTACAAATGTTAATTGTGTATAATGATTAAGTCAATCTGATCGACTTAATCAAAAAAGGGAGGGCTATATGTTCAAAACACAAGTAACTTAAAATAATACCATATTTTTAACATTTTTTAAACCACGTGGTCAAAGCCCTTTAAAAAAAACCCATTTTTTTTTTTTATTTTTGGATATAATGACAATTTTTATATTCGCCTACCCTCAATTTCATTTTCTCATTTTTTTCAAACTTGTGTATTTTAAAACTTAAAGTCAAAAAATTCATTTTTTTTTTATTTTTCTAAAATTTCAAATTTGTTATAAATAGCTATTTTTTTTTATATTTTTTCATTCAACTTTTTCTCTTATAAATAAATACAGATACAAATATTTATTTATATTTTTTTTTTTTAATCTCCCTTATCATTGTTTTTTTTTTATAAATAATTTTATTTTTTTATAATAGCCATACCTTGTTGTTTGTAAGTAAAAAAAAATAAAAAAAAATTAATAAATTATTTGTTTTTATTCAAGTTTTGTTTTTTGTAAAGCAAAGAAAAAAAAAATCTTTTGTTTTATCCTTATCAAATAAATAATATTGAAAAGGTTTTTGTGTGTAATTTTCATATTTTTTTATAATTTTCATTTTAAAATATTCACCAATCAAATTTTCGAATTTATTTTTTTTATTTTTTTTTTATTTTTTTTATTTTTTTTTTTTATTTTTTAATTTTTTTATTTTTTTATTTTTATAAATAAACACAAATATTTTTTTTGTCAATCCAAATTCCCAAAAAATTAAAAAAAATATTTGTCCACAAAATTAAATTTAAAAAATAATTAATAAAATTAAATTTATTTTAATAAAATAATCAATGCATTGTTGTTTTGTTTGATCATCTCAAATCTTTAAAAAAAAAAAATAAAAAAATAAAAAAAATAAAAAAAAATATTTTTGCCCACCTGCATTATTCTTCAATTATAAAAATATATATTTTCTTATAAAATTAAAATTTCTTAAATATTCTTCGAAAAAAAAAAATATCCTTTGTAAAATAATTATTTCCTTTATTTTAAAGAAAAGAATTGATCGAGTCTCAGGTAATTACTGAGTCTCTAAGAATTTCTCCCCACTATCCTAAAAATCTAAAACATCACCATACGCATTTTCACACTACACTTTTTTTTTTTAATATTAACTTTTTTCCAATAAAATTACTAAAACTAAACTATTTATTTTAAAAAAAAAACTATTTAACAGATTACAAATTAATTAATTCAATTCAAAAAAAATGATTATTCCAAATAACAATAATAATAATAGCAATAAATTTTACTACCCAATTCCAATGCAAAAAGAAAATTCAATCAAAAATTGTTTTAAATATGTCGACGATTCAAAATTAAAAGGAGAGTTTGACTGTGACATTTGTTATCAACCAGCATACGAACCAATAATCGAACCAAATTGTAGACGTATATTTTGTAAAGATTGTTTGGCCCAAAGTTTAGAAAAATCCAACAGTCTTTGCCCATATTGTAAAGCTGAAACTGACGTTTCAAAATTAACATTACTTCCAATGTTTGTTACAAACAAATTGGATGAGCTAAAGGTAGTTTGTGCTCTCTGTGATGAAGATGGCTCAAGGGTTATGGATCGTAAAGACTATGAATATCACTTAAAGAACGAATGTAAAGTTAAATGCTCAGGTCCATGCAATCAAGAAATTCTTAGAAAGAACTTGGCTTCACACATTTGCCCAATTGTCGATCCTCGTTGTTCATCCGATAAGCGTTTGCTCTCAAAGTCTGGCAAATGGCTAACCAGTTCACAAATTTGTGTAGGTTTTATGGGATCCGATAATCATCTCAGAAATGAAAGTGCTGAAGTACCACATCAACCACCATTGACTACCGAATTCAACCATGGAGATAAATCTATTTTTGTATTCAATGCTGAAAATGATTTGGATGAAATTTTCCCAGAAACTGAATCCGTCGCTTTTGGTCCAAGTACTGGCAGATCAATGTTTTATTTGGCCTCACACGTTCCATCAAAAGCCACCGAGATCTTCCTCTTGTATGGTTTTGATTCAAAAATCGAAGAAGGTGATATTTCATCAAATATTGAAACCGTTCATGTTTTCAATATCAAGTATCCATTAGTCATTCCATCAACTGTAAAACATGTTCATTTTTACGATGGCTATGCTTTCCCATTTGACCAAAATTCAATTCCAGAGGGTATTGAATCTGCACATTTCCATAATGTTTCTCATCCAGTTACCAAGACATCGTTACCATCAACTATTAAGAAGCTTTCATTCAACAATGGTTATTCTCATCCAATCAGACCAGGCGTTATTAGTAAAATGGTCCAATCCGTTCACATTGGTGATATTAAAGAGCCATTGATTCCAGAGTCTATTCCATTCAAATCCAAGCACGTTAAAAGACAAGTTTTCATTCACAGTGGCTACAAGCATCCATTTAGACAAGGTGTTATTCCATTAGTAGAGTCATTATACATTGGTGAAACTAGAAAACCAATTTTGGAGCATTCTATTCCAAAGGGTATTGAAAATTTACATTTTGGTCAAGATCACGCACACTTTATTCATAGCAACACCATTCCATACGAAAGTATCAAGCAATTATCCATTCCAAATCTTGACTTTATTGATGGATTAGAATTTTCAAAATTAAAATTCCACGAGTCTTCAGAATTACGTTTCAATTCAAACTCTTTAAAGCAAAAGCTTGGCAATATTAAAACTAAAATTGCTTTAAAATCTGCTTTAAATGATCCATTTTTAATTTAAAATAATAATAATATTATTATTAAATTACTCCCTGTACGATTTATTTTCCTCCTGTTCCTTTTATACATTAATCATCATTAACAAAAATACAAAAAAAAAAAATAATAATTTAATATTTATTTATTATATTTTTTTTATAAACGAAAAAAATATAAATAAATAAATATAAAAAAATAATAAAATTTAATTTTAATAAAATAATAACTATAACATAATATTAATATTATTATTATATAAAATAATAAAATATAAAGTTAAAAAAAAATAATAATCAAATATTAATGAATAATTTAGAAAAAAAAAAAAAATAAAAAAAAAAACCTTTGCTTTGTTGGTTAAGGTCCTCTGTAAAAAAAAATATTAAATATTTATATTTCTTTTATTCTAAAAACAAGTTTTTAAATATTATTATAATTTATTTTTTTAAATAGTTTACCTTTTTTTGATATTATTTTACTGCTACATATAACTTTAATATAATCGAATAAATGTGGATTTAAATATATTTTGTTTAAAAAAAATGTGTTGTTTGAAAATATTATGATTGATTCTAATGATTTTGGTATGATGTAATGGGTTTCACCGTCCATTGATTTTATTTCTTCTGGTATAATATTGGGACGGTTTCTTACTATTATAGTTTTAATATTTGGTATGGCTGTGAATGGAAGGTCGAAATTGTAATTTGAGCCGAGTTCTATTAAGACAATGCTTTTGGGTAATACATCTTTTTCGAATGGGTGGTTATATTCACTACCTAAGCTAAGTGAAGTAAGTGTTGGGGGTAATGAACCTTTTTCTAAACGATGATTAAAGCATTGTGAAAGGCAGAGGGTTTTCAGGTTGGGTGGGAGCATACCTGGTTCAAAGGGATGGTTAAAATCGATACCAAAATAAAGTTCCTGTAAATTAATTAGATTTGATAGCACTCCACTATTGAATGGTGAGTTATATTCTAAACCTAAATGTAGAGATTTAATATGTGATGGAATTGTATTTGAGCTACTTGTGATAATTGGATCTTTGTAATTGTTATATTTTAACATTGTTACGCTTTCTGGTATTAAATCAAAGTATTTTCTATTGATTCCGCTTAATATAGTTACACTCTCTGGTATTGAATAAGTGAATATCTTTTGTTCGGCACCTAAATGAAGAGACAAAATTGAGTTTGGTAAGGTGAATGGTACTATAGTTTCCTTTAGGTTCCCAAATGATAATTTGTTAACTGAAGGTGGTATGGCCTTGGTAATGTTTAGATCCAATATATCGCCAATGTTATCCTGAGATCTATAGGTGTCAGTATTAAATTTAAGAATTGTAATGGTTGATGGCAAAGTATTTGGGTGTAGTGTTTGTAACCAATTTCTAGAAAGCTTTAAAATCCTCAAACCATATGGTAGAGCCCCAGACTCAAAAGGTTTGTTGAAAGAACCTATCCAGCAAAAGTCTAAAACTGTTAATGATTTGGGTAATGAACCTGCACCAATGTGTCTATTAAAAGATCTACCAAACTTGAGTGTTTCGATTGAATTTGGGAAATGGGTCAAACTGGTATTGTCATCACTGTCATAATGTGTTTTTAATGGCTGATCCCAATAGAACCCAAGTTCTAATTTCTTTAAATTATTCCCTAGAATTCCTTTGGGTAGAGGTTGATTAAAAGAGTCTCCAAAATGTATATCTGTTAATGTTTCTGGAAGAACATTCTGTCTAATTGGTTTGTTAAATATAGAGCCAAATTTGATTTTTAAAAGATTTTTGGGTAGAACCCCTGGATCGAGTGGATAGTTGAAATCTAAACCAAGGGATAAGAATGTTAAATACCTTGGTAAAGTAAAGCCTTCTGTGTAAAGATACTTATAGTTTTTGCTATGTTGAATTTTATATTCTAATTCATTTTTGGTTGTATTATTTGAAGAAGCCCCATCTTCATCATCATATACTCCCATTCTTTCATCTGTACTATCTTTCAAATTGATTTTATTTCTTAATGTTTGATATTCTTTTAAATTATTATTATTAATACTGTTGCTATTATTATTGTTAATATTACTGATACTATTGCAATTAAAACCATTACTGAAATGACCATAACTAGAAGAGCCCTCTTCTCTTTCATCATTGTCATATACAATGGGTAACAAAGGTTGGTTGAATCTAGATGGCAACACTAAAGATTTTAAAGAGGATGAGAATAGCTTTGTATTTAATGGGGCATCGTATAAGCCATTGAATTTGAACTCTGTAATACTCTCTGGAATGGAACCTGGCTCCAATTTTTCCTTAAACCTAAAGTAATTTAAAGAGACACTCTTGATGTTGATTGGAAGGGTTTTTAAAAGCTCTACCAACTGATCTTTATCTTTGAAATCTAGCATCACATATCTTAGATAGTCTTTAAATTTATAATTTAAATAGGTTTCGATTGAATATATCCTTCGTTGAAAATGAATGTTTATTAATTTGAGATAGCTTAATATTTTTTTTTTTAAATAACAATTCCGCCATATTTTAAAAAATAGAGTATTAATTATACTATTAAAATTATTATCATTATTATTGTTATTATTATTAATAAAACTTTTATCTGATATGGTTTTATTATTGTCAAAGGAACTAGAATTGTTGCCAACTCTTGAATTATTAAATATTTTTGGTACTGTGCTATCCCAACCTATAAATTGACTATTCATTTTATTATATTTATTTATTATTTTTTAAAAATTATTATTATAATTGTTGTTTTATTTTTTTTATCTTTTAAAATAAAAAATGTTTTTTTTTTTTTGTTTTGTTTAAAATTAATTTAAAACAATTGTTAATATCAGTTTAATTCAAACTCAAGAAAAAAAAAAAAAAAAAACATTTAATTAATATTTGTTTGTGCATTGTAAAGTGTTTTTTATTGTGAGTATGTGTGTGTGGGTGGTGTTTATTGTGTGCTGTAATTGATTAACAAAATATATAATAATATTTATTCAAAAAAAGTAAAAGAAAAAAAATTCAAAAATAAATAAATAATTAATTTAGTTTTATGATAATTCAAGAAAAAAATAATTAAATAATTTAAAATAAAATAAAATAAAATTTTTTTAAAAAAAATAAAATAAAAAAAAAAAAAAAAAAAACTATGGATTCATAGTTTTAATAATCTAATATTAATTTATTTTATTTAATTTTCTTAAATACACATTATTTATTTATTATAATCTATTATTATCTTTTTTTTATTTTCAATGATTTTTTAAAAAAAAATAAAAATAAAAATAAATAAAATAAAAAATTAAATTTTTAAGTACTATTATCGATTATTACTCAATTATAGTAATGATTATTATTATATTTTATTATTAAATTTATTTTTATCTATTTGTTGTTTTTTTTACATTGTTGTTATTTATTTTTATTATATTTAAATTTTATTATAATATTATAATTTAAAAATATAATAAAATTTAAAATCACACATCCTGTTATTATAATTGTAAATAAAAAAAAATTGGCGAGAGTGGGTATGTGTGGATATCTTTAAAAAATCTTTTTTTTATTATAAATTGAAACAATTCAAATAGAATTTAAAAATAGGTGGCTCAATGTGTGAGCTTAATATATCGGTTGGTATGTCTAAAATTACTTCCATCCATGTCTAAATATAACACCTATAGTTTAATATGTGTATAAATTCAGAATATTATGTCGTTACAAAAAAAAATTAAAGTATTCAAGATTAACAAGCTTATTTTATTTTTTTTGAGGCAGTGTGTTTAATTTTTTTTTTAAATGGTAATTTTAAATCAAGATTCCTTATCTATTATTATAAAAATTAAAAAAAAAATAATTAAAACGTAAAAAATAATTAAAAAAAAAAATAAAAATAAATTAATTTTTTTAAAAAAAAATAAAAATAAAAAAAAGAAAAATTAATTATTTGTAATTTGAGAAACAAAAAATAAAAAAAAAA
>NW_003520024.1:0-8008 GCF_000190715.1 Dictyostelium purpureum | reverse complement strand
GTTTTGTTTAGATAAATCACAACAGTTAATCGATAACCAAGTAAAATTTATTTACTCATCATCAGAATCAAATGTCACACCGCAACAAATGAAAGAATCTAGAGCTTTAATAAGATTAAAATTTTTAGTAAATGAAAATTTATTTTACATTTATATAACAGAAATGAATTTAGATCAAGCATTTCAAGAAATTAAAAATTGTGTCGAAATATTTCAAACTTATCCAACTTTATTTAATAATGGCTATGAATCAACAATTCATTATATATCTTCATTATTTTTACAATCAATTAAAAACTATAATTTATCAAAAGATCATTTAAATTTAGCTATAAATGTAAGTAATTTAAATAATATGAATATGAATAATATGAATAATAATAATAATATTATATTTTTTTTTTATCTCTCTCTTTCTCTCTCTTTTAGAAATGCACAAAGTTTGATAATCAAATTCAATGTATCATTAGATTAATTTTTTTAAGTTTAGAACTTGGTGAAATTGAAAGAGCCTCAACATTAGTAAAAGATTATCTTTTAACACTTTCAAATCATCCACAACTAACTCTTAGATGTGCATCATTATTCTTAGAAGGTGTTTTATCAATAGTTCATTCACCAGAAATCGCAAAGAATAAATTTAAAGAATGTTTAAATATCTCAAGTAATCAAATTGGTAATGTTCAATTAACTTTAAATACTTTAAATCAATTAGCAAAACTTTATCTCTCATTGTATCCAAATAAAAACTCAATTCCTGAACCTTTTAAATCAAATATAAACTCAATGTTAAACTCTTCATTAACATTTTCAAATTTATTAAATGATTTAAACTCGAAATGTTGTACTTTAAAAATATTATCAGGTAAAAAAAAAAATTAAGAAAAAAAAAAAAAAAAAAAAAAATATTCTAACAAAATTTTTAAAATTTTAGATTTAATTGAAGATAATCAAGATATTAATACAAATATTTTTCATTTAGTTGCAAATAAAAATCTAATAATATCAAATTTCAATAATTCTATTGATAAAAATCAATATTTATTAAATGTATGTATAAAAAAATAATTAATTTTTTTTTTTAATATTTATATTAATATTAATTAATTTTTATCTATTAAATAGTTATTAAATTTAAATAAAAATACGAATAATGCTAATCCCACAAATTAAATAAAAAAAATAAAAAAAATAAAAAAAATAAAAAAAAAAAAAAGGAAATTTTAGAATACCAATTTTGGTCTTTTAAAATAAAATAAAATAAAATTTATTTTTTAAATTTATTTTTTTTTTTTTTTTTTAATTTTTTTATAATTTTTTTTTTTTTTTAAATTTTTTTTTTAAAATTTTATTTTTTTATTTGTTTATAAAGCAACGAATTGATTATAGATATTCTTTTTGTAATATAAATAATAAATAAATTATCATTATTTATTTTTAGATCAAACTAAAAAAAAATTATAAAAAAAAAAAAACAAAAATTTTTTTTTTTAAATGATTTAAAAATTAGTAAAAATTTAGATATTTTGTAATAAACATTAATAAAATCATTAAATCATAAAAAAAAAAAATGGCAGGAGGAGTAGATGATGGGTCGACATACAATAAAAAAACAGCATTCGTTTACATTTTTAACTTGGTTGTTGGTGTAGGTGCTTTATCATTACCGTATGGTTTTTCAAGGGCAGGATTGGTACTAGGTACATTATTTTTAGCTATTATTGGTTTCCTAGCGTATGTATTTTATAAAATAAAAGAAGAATTAAAAACTAATTAAAAACATAAATACAATAATATAGGTTTATAACAACAACTTGGATTATAGAAGCATCAGCTGCAGCAAATTTTATATTAAGAAATGAAAAAAAAGAAATTGACGAAAAATCATCTTTAATTAATGAATTAAATAGTGAGCAAGATGACTGCGATAAAAAAGATAGTAATGACGAAGATCATATAGGTGGTGTGCCATCATCAATAGGATCTTTTGAATCAGAGTTTGAAATTAAAGAAAGAATAGAAGTAGGTCAAATGTCAAAAATTTACTTTGGTCCAATCGGATATAAACTTTTTTATGCAGCTTTAGTTGTATATCTTTTTGGTGACTTATCCATTTATGCTGCAACTGTTCCAAAATCACTAGCAACTGTTTCAGGTAGCTTTTCAATTGGGAAACTTCATTTAACTAGTTCAGAAAACGGTTTACATGGTACAGCCTATTATTTTTTTTTATTTTTATTTGCTTGTTTTGCCGCGCCATTATCACTCTTTAATTTTCAAAAAACAAAATACCTTCAAATTTTAACACTATTCACAAGAAACTTTGCATTCTTTTTAATGATTATTTTATCTATTATTTTTGTTGCAAAAGGAAATGGTTCAACAATAAAAGATGTTAAAATTTTCGATATTTCGTAAGTATGATTTATTATTTTATAATATAAAAAAAAAATTTATTAATTTTATTTTTTTTTTAGTAATTTACCAGTTATGTTTGGTGTTTCAATTTATTCGTTTATGTGCCATCATTCATTACCATCTATTTTAACTCCAATTAGAAAAAAAAATAAACTACCATTATTAATGGGTTTAGATTTTATTTTAATTTTTGCTGCATATGCTACACTCTGTATTAGTTCATTATTTGCATTTGGTAATGTTACAAACCCAACTTGTGAACCAATGTCTGGAAATATTCATACTTTTATTCCATGCCAAATACAACAATTATTTATTTATAATTTTACATCATATAGTAAGTGTCATTTATAAACCACTTTATGGAAAATAAAAATTATAATTTTTTCAATATACTAATTTATTTTTTAATTTATAGATATTAAATTTTTTGCAGACTTTTTAGCACTTTTCCCAGTATTTACTTTATCAACAAATTATGTTTTAATTTCAATTACTCTTAGAAACAATTTAATGTTATTAATCACATGGAAACAAGATTCAATGAATCCTAAAATAAGAAGTTTAATTTTCTCATTAGCAAGTTCATTAATTCCTGTCATTATTGCTTTCTGTACAAGAGATGTTGGTCTATTAGTAAATATTACCGGTGCATACTTTGGTATCTGTATTATGTTTATATTCCCTGTATTCATTTCTTATTTCAGTAACAAAATGCTCGCAGAAAAATACAATGTAGTCAACCTTAAAAAATCTGTTTTCTCAAACAAAGTTTTCTATATATTAATCTTATTGATTAGTTTATGTTCCTTTGTACTTGCAACCTATAATATAGTAAAAAACTATGGTCATTAAAAACTATAAAACTAATAAATTTAATTTAGTAAAAAAATTACTGTAAAAAAAAAAAAAAAAAAAAAAAAAAAGATATTTTTATTATATTAAAAAAAAATAAAATTATTTTTATATTAAATTATATTTGTTTATTTAATTACTTTTTTTTTTATACCTTGAGTTTAAAAAAAAAAGGTTTCGATTTAAATTTATTAATTTTTTTAATAGACTATTATACAAGTCGGATATTGAATTTTTTTTTTTGTACATATTTACTAATTACACATTTGAGGTTTTTTTTTTTTTACATATTTACTAAAATTAAACTATTATTATTATAATTATTATTATTATTATTATTATTTATATTATTACTATTTATATTATTGTTATTTATATATATTATTATTATATATTAATTAATGATAACAACATTGAGTATAAATATCACTTAATAAGGTTTCTAATTCTTCTTTAGAAAAATCATTTCTTTTTGAAAATGTTTTAGCCCAACTAAAGTTACGCATACGAATATCAACACTTGGAAGCACAACAGAACCATTTTCATATATGATACAACAGAATCTATCAGCTGGTGATGCGGAGCTACTATTACCATTATATGATGATGAAGACTTTAAAAAAGAATTTGATGGAGCAGTAAGTTGACTTTCAGAACTAGTAGAAGTTTTCCAACAATTAATTAGAAAGTTTTCTAATTGTATTGGATAATAAAAACTATATTTACTATTCCCAAACTTTCTAGAACATTCAAGTTCTAATGAACATATTAATTCTTGTTGTTGTGGAACCATTATTGAATTTTTATTTTTTTTAATAAATTAAATTTTATTATTTAATTATATGTATATATATTGTAATTAATGGATATTAATAATAATAATGATTTGAAGAAAAAAAAATATATTAAAAATAATATGAAAACTAGAAAAAAAAAAAAAAAATATTATTATAATTTGAATTAATTAAAAAAAAAATTTTAAAAATAAAAAAGGTTTCTGATAAAAAAAAAAATATTATAATCTGAGTGTGAGGTTTTTTTTTTTGAGGTTTTTTTTAGAAACACATATACAATTTACAAATACATTAACAAAACTTTTGTGGTGATGATTTAAAACAAAAAAAGAAAAAAAAAAAATTGTATTTTTTTAAAACCCATATTATAAAAAAAAATTACATTATTTTTAAAAAAAAAATTATATTATTTTTGAAAAAAAAAAAAAAAAATTTCTTAAGATATTTTGATCAAATATAAAAGCCCTTAATATAATTTTTAATTTTTTTTTATAATAATAAAATAAATAATGATTATTGCCAACACATTGACTGCGAACCAATAATCAATTTTAAAATAAAAAAAAAAAACTTTTATTTATTTTTCATTTGCATTTGATTGTTTTCAAGGTATTATTATTTTTTTTTTTAATCTTTGCAAATTTTGGTTTTGTAAATAAAAAAAATAATAAAAAAAAAAAAAAAAAAAAAAATATTTTCAACCAAAATCATGATTGAGTTGCAATGATTAAGGAAAAATCTTTCATCCTTTCACAAAAATAATGGCATTTTGATTTTTTAAAAAAAAAAAAAAAAAAAAACAAAAAAAAAAAAAAAGAAAAAAAAATTCAAAACCAATATATTATTAGAAAAAAATTTATTAATAGTTATAAAGTGGAATACAAGTTCTAATACCCATAGGACATCTACAAACAGGACATTGTTCTTTATTATTACACCATTCAGTAATACAGTGCCAACAAAACAAATGACCACAAATAGTGGCAGTAGTATGGGTTCTTTTTTCTAAACATAGTGTACATTTTGCATCTGATTCTGAATCTTGATTATTATTTTCATTTGTTAAATTTTTTTCATTCCTAAAAAATAAAAAAAAAAAAAATTAGTATTAAATTTAATAATTTTTTTAATTATTTATTTATAAATTAATTACAATTCTTCAATTTCTTCAGTATCATTTTGATTTGATTTTAAAAAAAAGGAATTTTCTTTAAGGTACATAAAGGTTGATAATAATAATTGTATTATGATTAATAAACCTAATATATCATATTTTGGTCTTTTTTGATCTATTTTTCGATTAAAAATATATCTGATGTTTGATAACCTTTTAGAAAATTCGAAATATGAACCATTAAAATAAAATAGTGCTAAATGTAATCTTTCTAATTTTGGAAACATTTCTTTTAGTATGTAAAGCTTTGGATATTTTAAAAATAATTTTGGTAATGCTTTTTTAATTAAATAAGGTCCCAATAAATGAAATATATATAATTGAGTTCGATCCTAAATTTATATAAATAATAAAAAATAAATTAATAAATATAAAGTTTTATTAGATATTTTAAATGCATACCGCTATATTTGGTATCGAAAAGGTATTATCTTTTATTTTTCTTAAATTACAATATTCTTCACCAAGAGTCTGTGCACCTATCATAGTTGTCAATAAATAATATAATGTATTTGCTAATAATTTTGATTCACTTTGTTTATTCATTAAAACTCTTGGACCAATAACTGTGGTCAATACTTCAAAAATTTGATCTTCAAATAATTTTTTATAATATTCATCTTTTTGTGATGCTCTTAATATATCTGGTTGGTCTGCATAGGATGGATATAAATTTTGTCTTCTATTATTAATATTATTATTTGTATTATTATTATTTGTATTATTATTATTTTTTGAAATTATTGATCTGTGAATTTGCCTTTGGTTTTGAAGTTGTTGATGATTTTGTTCCCTTCGACTAATCGGTGATGCTTTCACAATAGCGCGTGTTTGGTGACGTAATGGATTATTTTTTGTTTTTTTTGGCCTTTTAAAATTATATATTATTAATTAATTTTCATATTAATAAATATTATTATAAAAAAAAATTTAAAAAAAAAAATTTAAAATTTAAAAATTTTTTTTTTTTTTTTTTTTTTTTTTTTTTTTTTAAAAATATTATAAAATTTTTGTTTGTTTCATTTTTTTTTAAAACAAATATATATAAATAAAATAATATAAATATCTTTTTTTTTTTTTTTTTCTTTTTCGTTGAAAGATATTTTGTTAAAATTAGATTATAAATTATATCAAATAAAACTATAAAAAAAAAATGTTGACCCAAAATAAAAAAAAAACAGAAAGTGAGAAAAATTTAAAAAGATTTTTTCTTTTTTTTTCTTTTTTTAATTTTTAAATTTTTTTTTTTTTTCTTTTTATATATTATAAATATCATTAAATAATAATTATTCATTAATAACTATTCTTAATAATATAAATAATAATAATAAAAAAATGGATATTATTCCGGATATTTCAAATTTAACTATTGATGAAAATCAAACATCAAAACAACAATCAAAACAACAATCAAATCAAAAACAACAACCAAAACAACAACAACAATCAAAACAAGCACCAAATAAAAAAGTACAATTACTTTCAGATGAACAAATTAAGAAATGTTCTGTATTATTAAATTGTGATATTAAAAATTGTAATACCCAATCGAATGTCGATAATTTTAATCAAGGATTACCAATTACTATGGTTACAAATAAAGAGACAAATGATTTTGTAATTGTCAAGGTTGATGAACATGAATTAGCAGAATACCAGTTAATTTATTCAGTTCCAAAACTTCAACCATTCAAAAATGATATTTTACAAAAAGAAACTGTTGTATCTTCTGATACCAACATTGAAACACCATCATCTCCATCAACTGCCTCTGAAACAGTATCAAAAGATGCCATTATTAAAGAATTTAAAGAAATTAAAAACTACTATATTTCAAATAAATGGAATGGTATGAATATTCAAGTTTTTAAATACTTTGACTCATTCGGTAATCTTTATGTTAGTGCCAAACCAAGAGCTTCACCATTTGCTTTAAATGATCCAAAGTCTGGACCTGTATTGGACTATATCAATCAAATTCTATCTAAAGATGAACAGGTTACTCTATCAGAAAATCAAGAGTTATACTACCAAAAAGTTTCATCATTCAAAAATGGCTCCATTCCAAAATCTATTGAAGCATTGTTTTTAAAGAAATCTCAAGTTCAATCCGTAGTTTTTGAATTATGTGGCTCCCTTTTACCACATATTGTAAAATATGATTTCGAAATTGACCTTAAACCACTATTTACCATCTCAAGCGATAATGGAAAAGTTTCACCAATTATTGTTTCACAACAACAACAACAAGAAGAGGGAAGTTTTATTCAATTAAAGTCAATCGAACCAAATCAAGATCAAAAATCATTTAACGATAGTCTTTTACAAACTGTATATTTAATCAAAAAACAATTATTAGAACGTAACCAAACATTTAGAAAGGAAAATAATCTCCAAGAAAATACAGTATGGTTTAATCATTTTATTGAAGAAGGTAGAGTTTTATATTTATTAGATGAAAATGGTAAATATTTATTAGAAAACAGAAAAATGTATTCAGTAAAGCCAAAAGATTCAGAAAAAAGCCATTGGGAACAATTTGATAATGGAGTTCAAACCAAAGTTTTAATGTGTGTAAAAGAATGCACTGAAAAAGGTTTAGAAATTAACAAAGAAAATCTTTGTAAAGAATTAGATATGGATACTCATTCATGGAGTCGTCACGAATCTGATATCCTTTCATTGGCATTACCACCAGTTGTAGCATCGCCAGCTTCAAGTTCAAAACTTTATATTACTTGTGGTCTCCCAGCATGTGGAAAAAGT
>NW_003520023.1:0-8207 GCF_000190715.1 Dictyostelium purpureum | reverse complement strand
ATCGATACACACATACACACAAATATCTGCATTATTTAAGAATATTATTATTATTATTATTATTATTATTACTTTTAACAGTTTTATAATGTAAAGTATAACGAAATAAAGAAATTAAAAATAATAAAATAAAAATAAAAATAAAAATGCAATTATTGAATCTGAAATAAACAATTAACAAGAAAATAAATAAAAATATAAAAATATTAAAGTTTTAATAATTACATTAAATAAATTAAATTAATATAAAAAACAAAACAAAACAAAACAAAACAAAATAAACCTTTTGATTTGTTATAATTACTTTTTTTTAAAAAAAAAAATAAATAACAAGAAAAAAATAATATTAATTTATTTATTTCTAAAAATTTAAATAATTATTTATTTATTATTATTTTCCCACCCAAATAAAAAAAATACTAATAAATTTAGAAATTTAATCCAATTCAATTTGTTGGATTTAAATATTTGAGGGTTAACTAAATGTTTTGATTGTGCATATATTTTCCCAAATGGAAATTAAAATAAAACAAATATAAAACTATAAATACATTTGTATGTGTTCAAAATTAAACATTTGTATAAATAAACACAAACATTTTGTATGAGTGGTAGTGTGTGTGTGTGTCTGTGTATGTTGCTTTTTTATTTATAGTAATTTTTTTTTATGTGGGCTGTTTGCATGTAAATCCTGTGTGTCTTTGTTTTTAAAGTGTGTGTTAAGAGTGGGTGTATTTATAAATTATTTAATAAACAATAGATAAAAATAAATAAATCTTTAAATAAATAAACATGTTTGATAAACGATTTAAAAAATTATATTTTGCACGTATGTTATTGTTGTTCCGATTGTAAACAAAAAAAATAAATACCATTTATTAAATAGCATCATTATATATTGTTTTAGATTTGGGTTTATTATTTATTTATTTATGAACATGTAAAGAAAGTTTTTACAATGATATAAGGGTAGTATTATCGTCATAGATGATTGAATATAACAAATTTGTGAAACATTATTCAAAAACTTTTATTTTTAGATTATACATTTTTATTATATTATTAATTTTTTTGTATGTGTACAATTAAAAAATATAGCTTTAAATTTATTATTACTATTATTACTATAACTATTATAATATGAATAACTATTACATCTAATTTATAATATGAATATTAAAAACATAAGTCCATTATATAGTACAAATATATAAAATATTATTACTATGTTATTATTACCATTTAAACTAACGATATAAAATAAAATTAATAAATTATATTTTTTTTTTTTTTTTTTGTTTTGTTTGTTTTATTGTGTTATTTTAGTTTCAATTCGAAAAAAACAGTCGTTTTTTCAAATCTCCCCAGTGGATTAATGTAAATCAGTTAATTATTTTTTTTATTTTTTTTTTAATAATTTTAAATAACTGTGTTTTATGACCAAAAAATAATTTTATTTTTTTTTATTTTTTTTTTCTTAATTTTTTTTTATTTTTTTTCGTTTTTTATTATTTTTTTTAATTTTCATTTAATTTCATTTTAGACTTAAAATGAAATTAAAAATTACTTATAATAATAATCTATCTATTACCACACTTAATTTATTAAAAAATTGTAACAATAGGTTACTAATTAGAAATTATTCATATAAAATACCAGAGTCAGATGATATTAAAAATGATATTAAATATAATCAAATAAATAAACCAAAAACTAAAAAAAAAAATGAAAATGAAAATTTAAATGATAGCAATAATAAAAACAATGGCAATATTAATATAAAAAGTAATAATAATAGTTTCACATTCGATAAAAATTTTACGACTGAAGATAGAGTTAAATTATTATCAATGTATAAAAAAAATAAAATTTCATTAAAAAAGAACACTAGAGTAGTTATAGAAACTCAAGTAGAAAAAGAGATTGTTATGGGTAATGAGGTAGATTCAAATAATCCAATGTATAAAGATTCGTTTGAATCGTTTAAAAGTTTTCAAGAGGGAAAAAAAGAAAATATTAATGTCGATCAACAGGAGCTACCATCAATAAAAAACCACAATCAAGAAATTTTAGATTACAATCAAGATAGATTTAATTTTAAAAAAATAAAACCAATGAGGGGTGATATAGTGTTGTTTATCTCATCAGATACAGGCGACTCAACAATGGGTTATTTAGAAGAGTCTAAAGATGGCATTTATTCAACTAAATTAAAGAACTATTTGGAACCAGCAATTCTTACCGATGGTAAAATACAGATGATACTCCCAACATCATACTTAAGAGATAACGTTAGCGGATTAGTGCAAGGCCTAATGGACTCTTTAGTGGAATTATCAAAGTTTTACAATATTCAAATATCAGAACTAAATAAAATTAAAATAAAACTATTTAAAGAGAATATTAACTTTTTAATAAACTCAACAAAAATGTATAAAACTCTCGACGAAAAGGAAGCTGCCGGCGTAAAAGTTCTCAGCCATTTTACAAATCTCAACAAGAATCCATATAGTGCATTAATCGAAATATTGGATATTTTTAATCAACTATTTGTACACAAGAGCGATCATTTCAAAGTTTTATCACAAATTTTATATAGAGAGTTTTCAGAAAGAACTAAAGTTAACTCTGTTGACAAAGATGGTAATTTATGGACTAATAATCAAAATAGATTCGAATCTGTAGAAATTAAAGAAGCTATAAAATACCTTTTTTCAAAACCAGTCAACAGCAGTGGCGAAAGTAAAAAGTTTTCAAGTCTTTTTTGGAGCGATGCAATTCACTCCTTTTTTACCATCAAGGCAATTCAATACTTTGACTGTTTCGAAATGGAAAGAGAATCATTCTATTGTTTCACCAAAGATTATTTAGATGGATATAAAAAAGAAATTGATTACCTTTTAGATCCAGATAATCAAACCGACCTCAAAATATTTTTAAAATACTCACTAAAAATTTTAAATAACACTTTGAATGATAGTAATTGGAAACCAAATTTAATAATTTTACATGATGCAAAGATTCCAAATTATAATCCAAATAAAGAAAATGAAAAATTAGAAAGATCATTTAGAATTTTTATAAAATTATTAAAAAGGTTTGTATTATATATTTTTTAAAAAAAAAAAAAAAAAAAAAACCCTATAACTTACTTTTTTTTTTATTAAATAAAAATATTTAGATGTTTGGTTTCATTTAATGAAAAGGAAAATAGTGGTATCATTAAGAGGAATATTTGTTCACTTCTTAGAATCGACAATGCAAATCAATTAAAGTTTTTATTGGTTGGTCTTAAAGAATCTCAACAACACGATATCATATTGGACCTAAAAGAAAGAATCAATGGAAATAAATTTATTGAATTACCAAAACAAAAATTAATGAAAATGATTGAGAGCGATAGGTCATCAAGTAATACAAGTTTATTAGATTTTGGTAATAGTAGAAAGACTATAGATTCAAAATCATATACAATTGATTCAATTACAACAAAGGATGTCGATGATGCAGTTGGCATTATTAAAGAGGAAAATGGTGATTATATAGTTGTGGTTCATATATCTGATGTTACAGATTCCGTTAAACCCTTTAGTCAGTTATACGAATGGGCAAAATATCAATCATCATCCATTTATTTACCAAACTCAACTCATTTTATGTTACCAAATTTCATCAGTGATCAAAGTAGTTTAGAACCAAATAAAGAAAACAGATGTCTATCCTATCAATTTAGAGTTAATGAAAAAGGACAAATTACAGATTATTCAATTTTCCCATCACTTGTAAAAAATATTGTAAAAACAAATTATGACAAAGTTACCAACTCTATAAATTCTTTTAATGGCATCAATAGTGGCTCTAGCGATATTCATTCGAATGAAGAAACCGAAGAGTTAAATCAATTATTTAAAATTGCATCAAAATTAAAGAAAAATAGAGAACTAAAAGGTGTTTCAATTGTTAATCTACCAAAATCTAAAGTTGTATATAATGAAGAGGCTAAAAAATATGAACTCGCCGAAGAGGATAGTGGCACCTTATCCCATACTTTAGTATCAGAACTTATGATTGCCACCAATTGGATATCATCAGATTTTTGCATTAAAAATAATTTACCAATTCCATTTAGAGGACAAAGTGAACCAGACTTTAATGCAAACTTGGAACATCTATCAAAACTTCATCCAATTGCAGGATCTCATTTATTATTAAGACAATTTAAAAAGGGTGTTTTGGATCATAATAATATAGGTCATTATTCATTAGGTTTAAATAGTTATACATGGTCAACTTCACCAATTCGTCGTTTCTCAGATATGTTGGTTCACACACAAATTAAAAACTATCTTTTAGAAAAGCAGCCACTACTCAACACTGAATATTTAGAAAGAACATTACCATATGTACAAAAGAATTTAGAATCAATTAAAGATTTCCAAAGAAAATATGAAAAAGAAATTTTAAATAGAATTTTAAAGATGCAAGGTTTCAATAAATTATATCGTGCAGTTAAATTATCAAAAACAACATTTGGTAATAAATCGGTTGTCAAATTTTTACTATTGGACCATGGTTTATTAAGTATAACACTTCAAGTAGACAATTACCAAGGAGAACTAGACGATAAAATTTATTTATTAGAAGCCAAACCCAATCATAGAAATATATTTAGATTTGAAATTGTAAAAGAACAATAAAGCAATATGTTTTTTTTTTTTTTTTTTTTTTTTAAATTAATAATATAATAACTTATTTATTTATTTTTTTATTTTTATGGAATTAAAATCATTGTATCTGAATCATTTGGTTTTTTAATATATGCTAAAAGTTTTTCACCAAATAAGTCGAAAAGTGATTGATATTGAATTTTGAGAGTTTTTAAAATATTTTCTCTGGAGAATTCTGTAAAGATTGGTATTGAAGTTGGTTTTTCGCCAGATTGTAAAGTTTTGCCATCTTTTAAATCTAAAACTGATAATATATTTTCACCTTCTGAAACCCAAGATAAAAATTTTCCAGTTGCTTCAATAATTGCGTTTAACACCTTGTTTGCCTCCATTGATTTTAGTGGATTTGAGTTGTTGTTTAATTCTGGTTCTAATAATTTATAGTATGTTGAAATATATGGTAATAATAAAAATTGAATAACGTTTTTGCCTAAACCTGAAAGACCTACTACTGCACCATAATGAGTTGTTAGTGGTTTTGTTGTATCGTGTAATGTTTGTACAAGTGTTTTTGTGATTCTTGATTGTAATGAGCTATATGAATCTCCAAATTTTCTACAAATAAATGTTACTAACTGTGCTGAGAAATCTCTAAGTTCCCAATGATTATCCATGGGTGATGTGCATAACTTTTTACCAACTAAACAAGTTAAAATTGGTGGCATTAATTGATGTAACTAAAATTAAAAAATGATGCATACTGTTATTAAAATTTGTTATAGAAACTGAGAAAAAAATTTTAAATGTTAACTTACATATAGTTCGGGTTTTAAATGTTTACTTTCTAAAATTGCTTGGGACATTTTCATTAATTTCATTAATAGGTTTAAGTTTGTTAAATTTTGAGTAACTTGAACAGAGATAAAATTTATAAAGTATGGTAATAATTGATGAAGACTAGAATCATTTTTAAGACTATGAATTGCAGCATTGAATAGTTTTTGATTATCGCCTTTAATAGAGTTTGTAATTTTTTCATAAAACATTTGAATTTCTTTTGAAAGTATGTGTTTGACGGTTGGTTTAACGACAGTGGTTGTAACACTTGGCAGGGTATGAATACCGGGTATAGATGGTTCTTGCTTTTGTTGTTGTGTTGCTATATTTGGTTTTGATAGAATATTGTTTGTTGAAGGTGGAACGTTGGTACCATTTGCAGTATTTGAAGATGAAGCAGCAAGCTGATTTGCCTTTTCGCTTTTGAATTTTTTATTTAAATTTTTAAAATGTTCTTCAATTTCGTAAGGTGATGGATTTTGAGGGATTAATGGTTGAACGCCTTCTAAAGCTAACCAATGTGCTGATAATGTTGGTTCACGTGGTACCTTTGGTAATGGCTGATTCATTACCTCTTGAAATGTCAACTCTTTATCATTTAAATAATAGATTGCCTGTGTTGAAGTTGTTGTTTTTTGAAATTTTAATAAAGAGTTGTCACTAACACAACTATTATATCCATAAAGTACTTCAACATTTTTTAATCCTAATGCATTGTTTATATCATCACATGACAAATGATCCCTCTTTGAATGCTTCATAAATTTAATTGCTTCTTGTGCAATTTCTCTAATTCTATATTCAACATCTGATGCTAATTGTGATGCTATTTCATCTGGTAAATTCGAAATACCTGCACTTTCTGCTATAATTTTAATTGTATCATTTGGTAAAACCGACATTTATTTACTTTATTAATATAAATAAAAAAAATAAAAATCTATTTATATTTCACTTATTTACAATATTTTTTTATTAAATAAAAAAAATAAAATGATGTTTAATTTACAATTTTAAATAAAAATAAAAAAAATGAAAAAAAAAAATAAAAATAAATTTAAAAAAAATTAAAAAAAAATAAATTTAAAAAAAATTTTAAATTTTTAAAAAAAATAAAATAAAAAAAAAAAGACTATTTATTCTTAAAAGAATAAGGGAATCAAGATAATTTGGATTAATATTTTTTAAAAAAAACTAAAAATTAAATTTTTATTAATGTTTTTGCTAAACATATAATTTTTTTATTATTTTTTATATTATTTATTATTATTATTATTATTATTGTTATTATTATATTATTATTATTATTATTTATTATTTATTATTTATTATTTATTATTAGCATATATTTATTTAAAAGATTTTTATTTTTTATTTTATTTTTTTTTTTTTTTTTTTTTTTTATTTCTTTTTATCTGATTGATCTAATTGTTGGTTCAACTGGAGTATTATTTCTTGGTGAAGGTTTTACAGTTAAATTGAAGGCAGGTGGGAGAAAAGTGGCCATTGGTTTATTATCACTACTAGATTTTGAAGTTTTCTAAAATAAAAATAAAAAAATTAATATCTATATGAGTATTATAAAATTTACTTATTCTATAGTTACTTTAAATACATGAGTAATATCTCTTAATGGTACCCTTTTTTTATTTGATTTATTTGAGAGATTATGTGAAACATTTGAGCAAAATCCAGTTAGAGGATCGATGTTTTCTTTATTGCTTTCAAATTCATCAAAAATTATAAATGATTGACAAGACATGTTTATATATAAATTATTAATTATTATTATTATTATAGACGCAAACTATTATATTATAAACAAAAAGTTTTACACAAATTTTTTGTTGTTTTTATTATTATTATTATTGATTATTTTTTTATGGAAAAAAAATTACTTATACCTTTATTACTACTATGAATTAACACAAGCAATACAAAAACAAACAAATTTATTAATTACAAATACAACACACAACACAAACTATTACTATTATTACTGATCAAACAAACTGACAAAACACAATACAAAAAACACAAACACACAAAAAAAAAAAAAAACTTGAACTGAGTTAATTTTCAAGTTTTAAAGCATCTATTATTTAATTTATAAAAAAATAAATATTAATGGTATTTTATTTTGATTATTTTTTAAATAAACAAATAAAAAATTTTTTATAAATTAAATAGAAAAAAGAAAAGAAAAAAAGAATTAGTAAAAAAATTTCTTTTTTTTTTTTTTAATATGGCTATACTATTAATAATTAAATCAACAATATATAATTTCCAAAAAAGAAAGTAAAAAAAAAAAAAAATAATTACAAAAAAAAAAATTCTATTTATTTATTTTTTTTAAAAAAAAAAAAAAAAAAAAATTAAATAAAATCAAAATATTAAAATTATTATTATTACTCCACTATTATTATGCTAACAGCCATTTATTAAAACTGTTACTGTTGGTGGGTGAATTAAAAATTATGAGCGCTCATTTTAAACTAAAAACCATAGATATAATATTTGAATTTACACCAATAATAAAAAAATAATATTAAAAATAAAAAAAAAATTAAAAAAAAAAAAAAAGTTTATTGACTCTTTGACTCCACACAGATTCCCCCATAATCAACTTAAAAAAAAAATATATACCCCCTCAATGAATTTGACAAGTTTTTGTTGAAAATTTTCACCATAGTAGTACATATG
>NW_003520022.1:0-8334 GCF_000190715.1 Dictyostelium purpureum | reverse complement strand
TTATCCTCATTAACATTGTTCCATGACTTGTATGCTTTATTATCCTCATTAACATTATAGGCATTAGTGATATCAGTTTTTTCTTTTGAGAAACTATAATTAATTAAATTATTGGTTAGTTATTAATAATGGGTATTTTAATTTATTATTATTTTTATTATTTTTATTATTAATATTATTAATATTAATTTACTCGAATATGGGTGAAAGTAAGCTTTTTTTTTTTTGTTTTTAAGAAATAGGAATTAAAATCTGATCAATCTAAATGCTGAGAATTCGAGTGATTAAAACCTCCATCAATATATAAAAATTTAATTTTTTTCGTAAAAAAATTATATTTTTTTTTGTAAAATTATACCCCAACATTTTTTTTTTTGCGCTGTTTATATTATTGATTATTTATGTACTTTATATTTTACTATTAAGATAGATTGATATTATTGTTATCATTATATCATTATTATTTTATTATGAGTTATAAATTAAAGGAGATACTTACTAAGTATAATAGGGATCATAAATACTTTGGTTAGACTTTGATTGCATTTGATGTTGTATTTGTTGGTGTTGTATTTGTTGGTGTTGTATTTGTTGGTGTTGGTGTTGTGGTGGTGGTGGTGGTGATTGTGGTGGTTGATCGTTTTCAAATGGATTGTCCATATATGATTGGTAACCATCTGCATAATGTGCAGGTGGTAGTTGCTGACCATTTAGTGGTGATTTTGGTGGTGGAGGGGCTATATTCTTACCCCACTGTATTTTTAAACGTGAATTTCCTACTGCATAGTTATTAAGTCCAAATGCTGCCTCTGCTGACTCCCTTGTTACATAATTTACAAATGCACTAAATTTATTATTTAACATCTTTATAAAAGAAATTTCACCATATGCACCAAATATACTAGATAATTTACAAATTGTTAATAATAGAAATTTCTATTGTTGCTTATATACTATAATAATATGAAAGTACTTACGTTTGTAATACACCTTCGTCGATATATGGATCCAATTGTGAAACATAAATTGCAGTATTGGTTGGGTCAGTTGAGGATAGATCGGGTATTGTTGAGAGTTGACTATTTAATCTTTTATGTGTCGGACTGTTAACTTTAATTGGTTTATTATTTATATAAAAACCTTGCATCTCTATTAATGCTCTATCTCTTTCGTTTTCGTTTAAAAATTTAATAAAACCATAACCTTTTGGGAGTCCTGTTTGCGGATCCATTATTATTTTTGCTCCTCTTGCAGTTGGAAATTTATTTTGAAAGACACTTAATAATTGTGGCTCTGTAACATCAGGGGCTAAATCTCCAATATATATTGATAAATCGCTATAATTTAATATTGTTCATTATATTTAATTATGAATTATGAATTTTTAATAAATAATGTTTCGTTAGTAAATAATGTTTTATATTTTTATTAATTATTTATTATTTGAAAAAAATTGCTAAAACTGTTGTATTTTTTATAATATTTCTTTAATATTTTGTTTTTTATTTTGTTTTGTTTTGTTTTATTTATCAAATGTTTATCAATGAATTGTTTTTTCTTACTTTTCGGGTATTTGTTGTTGGCTGTATGGTTGTTGTAGTTGTTGTTGACCGTATGGTTGTCTTTGCTGATAAGCGCCTCCATATGGTTGGTGATATTGTGGTGGCCCATTATTATAATAATTATTATATCCACTACCACCATATTGTTGTTGTTGTTGTGGTGGTTGATATTGTTGATACTGTTGATAATTATTATACATTATAGTTTTTTTTTTTTTCTGTCTCTTGTTTTTTTTATATACAATAATGAATAGAAACCAAACTAAAATAAAACTATATCTATAAATTTAAATATGTGTATAAATTTAAATTTAAATTTAATAAATTCGATGATTTGGAAAAAAAATGAAAAAAATAAAAAAATAATTTAAAAAAAAAAAAAAAAAAAAATTTTAAATATTTTATTTTATTTTTTTTAAATTTTTAATTTAATTTTAAAATATTTAAAAATAACCTTTACAATGAAAAAAAATATTTTTCTTCTTTATTTTCATATATTTTTTTATTAACTGCTCTCTTTACAATTATATAAATAAAAAAAATGTTGATAATCATTTATACACCAGATATAATATAGGTACTATTTGTCCCCAATTAGATTAAAAACCCTCTTTCTCCAAATTACCTTGCCCATATAGATAAAAAAAAGAGGTTCCTGGAATAATTCTAACAGCAGTGTTTTAAAACATACTTGATAGACCCTATTGGAGCCACATTTTAAACTATGCCCTCCCCCAACTAAATTAAAATTAATTAAATGAATAATTAATATCATTAAAATAAAACTTTACCCAATAATAAAAAAATAAACTTACTATTTTTGGTATGATAATTGGTAAAAAAAAAATATTAACAATGTAAAAACACCTACATAAGTAGAAGATCCATACACAAAACCCCTCTGTATTATTTATAAAATTTTGTAACTCTTCCATAAATTTATTTGTCTCATTAATTCAAAAAAAAACTATTTTAAAAAAAAAAAAAAAAATATAAATATGGACTACTAATGCCAAATTTATATAAAAAATCCTTACAAATGTTTTAAAAAAACTGGGAAATTTTTGTTAAAAAAAAATCACATATATATAAAATAATAATAGTAAATATCATTCTAAAAAAAAAAAGATAAAATAAAATATTATAAAAAATAATCAATTCTTTCTTTATTTTGACAAATTAAAAATTCAACCACTGAAATTGTATTAACATAAATATTGGAACTTCTATAGTAGTGGAATTCATTAAATATATTTTAATTTTATTATTGCAGTAATAAATTTTTTATAATTGCTTTAATTTTCTTTTAATAATTTTGATGTTTCACATTTGGGAATTTACTTTCCCCTTTTGAAATAAAAACCCCACTGTTTAATCTTTTAAAAAAAAATTTAATGAAACTTGTGTGAGAAACCCCCTTTTAATAATAATTTCAAATTAATTTTAATTTTTTTAAAATTTTTTTTTTTTAATTTAAAGTTTTATGATTTTTTTTTAATTTTCATTCACCAAAGCAATTTTTTTTTTTTTGCTTTACAAATAATTTTTTACATTTATTCATTTATTATAATAATCCTTACAACAATAAATTTTAATAACTTTTTGTTTTTAATAATCAACAAATAATCACCTTTCACTATTTAATAATAATTTATAATGGATTTATTATCTTTATATTATATGGTATTTGCTATCATTGGCTTTTCATTAGGCTTTTTTGTTGTTGGAAAAAAACTCCAACCAACAAAACCAAAAAAAACAAAAACAACAACAACAACAACAACAAAACCAACTCCGAAGTACTTGGTCTTTTTGTATTGAAGGATTTTATTAAAGTAATTCATACATTCACATTTATACTTAAATAAATAAAAAATACATATTAATTTATTTTATTAATAAATTAGCAGAAGAGAGCGGGTTATGGCTCAGACGCACTAACTGATACCATCCAGAATTTGGTGACTAAAATGATATCGGTTAATCATGATGTCGATGGCAATTAAATTAATAATTTACACACTTTATTCAATGTTTCATTTAATGAAATCGATAAAGAACAAATTATTAATTAAATCGTTCCATTCAATATTTCAACTAATGATATCAATTACAGTTATCTTCATCATCCCAAAGTATCAAAGGAGTTCAAAAATAACCACTGCCACATTCCTTTTTAAAAACCGCCATATGAAAATAACCAAGAATGCTTAATGGACCATCATATCACAATCCACCGAATATCATTCCTGCAGTATAAACACACTTTACAAACCTCACATCAACAATCGTACTCAATGCCACAATCTAGCAGTATAACAACACTATTTTACAACACACACCAAAACATACACAAATATTATATAACCATAGCAGTTAAAATCAATAAATATCAAATGTAAGTTAATTTTCTTTTAAATAATAGCTTAGAATTATAAACAATAATAAACATATAGAATGAAGATAGAAACAGAATTACTAACCAAAATATTTATATTAAATAATAGGATAATTAACAATTATAATAATAAAAATAGTATATTTAGTATAATTTCATAGTTCAGTTTAATATTTTATAGAATGATAATACAATTAGATTATATTATCCATTATATATCTCAGAACATCATTTATTCAGAATAAAATAAATAAAAGTTAGTGCAAAAAAAATTTAAATAAAAAAAAAAAACTTGGTTTATACACAAAAAACTTTAATAAATCAGATATATTATTAATTTCTTTTAATAGTTTATTTTGAGTTTTCACCAGTTTTTAGAATTTTTTAAAAAAAGACTCTTACTCTAAAAATTTCTTTATCTATTTTTTTTTAATTCATAATCATCTCTTAAAGATCACATCAAATAGCTTTAAAAAAATCAATGGGAAGATTATTTACCCACCTTTTTCTTTTTCAACCAGTTCCTTTTATTTTAGGATAAAATGATAATAAAGTGATTAAATAACTACAACAGATATATTAATCTCTAAAGAAAAACCAATATTATTTTGAGTATTAGTTTTAAAAATAAATAAAAAATTAAATTGTTTTTCTTCTCCAATTTAGAGAAAGAATAAAGCTTTATTGTATTTTATTTTATTCTATACTATATTATAAATTGATTTTTATAACCAGTCTAATCTTTTGAAGAATAAGGTTAAGATTGCACCAATTGAAATCATAAATACTATGAGTGTGATGAATGGAGCAAAATTTTTAATGTCACCATCTGAATCTTCTTCGTCTGGATTACCTGGTAAATGGAAATTCATACCATAGATTGAAGCTAAAAGGTTAAGAGGCATAAAAATAACTGATAGAGCAGAGAATTTTCTCATACTAATATTTAATGCATGTGACTCTTCATTCAAAACTAATGATACCTTAGAGATATATGCATTATTAATATTTTCTAATAACTCTTCGGCCAATTTAATTCTTTGCTTTAACCTAACAGTACGATCTTTGATATTGCTAAGATGAATTCTATGTTCTCTATTTCTATTATTTAATCTAATTAACGATGACAATATATCACTAAATATAATATAATAAAATCATTAATATGTATTCATCAAAACAATGTAATGAATAGTGATGATAATGGTTACCTTTTAATAAAAATCCATGATAATAAATTTGTTGATTTTCTAGTTGCTTTACCTAATCTAACATATAATTCTTGATGATGAGCTGCGTCTTCATTTAAAGTGAAATCATCTAAAACCTTGACTTCCTTCATTAACTGATCTGATAATTCACCATAAATTTCATTAAAGGCTTCAAAGAAGATAGATGATATCCATTCCGAAGATTGTATAATAGCATTATCTAAATAACGGAAAGAGTTTAAAATGGTTTCGGCAGAGTCTAATGGATGTTGATGGAATACTATAATAAAACCAGTAAATTGGCACATATAAATATTTGATTGAACCAATTCAGTGCTTGAATAAATGGTCTCTGAAGTTGAAATAAATATATAATTTGAAAACTCTTCGCATTTTTCTGATGAATCATTCGATATAATATCTTCACATGTTAGATGATGAACTGAAAATAATTTGCAAACCTCTGATATCTCTTCATCGGAAAATCCTTCTAAATCTATCCAATAAACTTTTTCTTTTGGTTTATTATTTAATGTTGAACCATGATCATCTATACCACCACTTCTAGGTGTACTAATATTAAATGTTGGTACGCTAAAACCTTGTTTGATATTACTATCTTTGATTACTGATGTTTCATTACTTGTACCACTTTCATTATTATTATCGTTATTATCTACCAATGATTGATGTACATTTTGGTTTTGATTGGTGCTTCTCCTATTTCTAACTGGCGAATCTGTACCTCTAAGATGATTACTAAACTCTAACAAACTACAACTGCTACCCAATATATCTGCGCTACTATTTAAATAAAATGTATTTGAGTTTCTTGAATGTTTTATTTGATTATTTGTTGACGAATTGGTTAAAGTACCACGTTTTGTTGTAGTGTTGGTGGTAGAAGTATTTGGACTAAGACTTGAATGATGTTGTAATGGTGATGCTACTGAAACTATTGGATTATTGTTATTATTATTATTATTATTATTATTATTATTAGAAGTATGGTGACTCATTGTTGGACTTGATAATGATACCTTAATCATCTGACTAAAATCCGAAACACTTGGAACACTTTTAATTGAGCCACTTCTTTCTTCGATTAGTTGTTTTGAGAATTTTATAAAATCCTCATAAGAATATTCTAAATCATAGTCACTTTCTTTGTTTATAATTCTAATTACTTTTTTATTCTTTTTTGGTGGCTTTATACCATATATATCTATATGCTGTTGATCATTATCTTTTTCTTTTCCCTCTTCACTTTGTAGAATTTTATTTTTGATTACACCTTCATCTTCGCTATTATTATTGTTGTTGTTGTTTTTGCTGTTGTCATTACTATTATACTTTGTATCACAACCATCATCTATCATCTCCTCTAATGGAATGCCTGTAGTTCCTCCTGAAATATTTTTTATGAAATTTTTTTCTTCGTCTCCACTACCACCACTACTGTCAATTGCTGATGGATTTGCTAAAATTCCATTATTATTAAATACTGACGTTGATAAAGGTGAACTTGCTTCATCATCCTCCACAATATTATACAATGGGTTATTATTATTATTACTATTACTATTATTAGTATTATTCGTACTGGTCATTTTTTTTTATGTTTTTTAAAGCTATTAATATTATTTTAAAAGTTTTTATTTTTATTATTATTCTGAATATAATGAGCAATTATTAAACAAACTTTATTTCTATATTATTTTATTTTTTTTAAAAACTAAATTATTTTCATTTGATAAAAAAAGAATATATAAAAAAAATAATAAATAAAATATTGATTATTATTTTTTTACTATTTAAACAATAACATAGAAATATATTTTAATTTATGCTATATTATACATTCAATAATGTAAAATGTATATATATGTAAAAAAATTTTAAAAAACTTTTGGGTGTGTTTATTTTTAAAAAAAAATAAAAAAATTTTCTTTTTTTTTTTTTTTTTTTTTTTTTTTTATAATTTTTTATAATTTTTTATTTAATTTTATTTATTTTATTTTATTTTATTTTAAATTTTAAAAAAATAAAAATAAAAAATCAAAAGTCAGACTTTTTTGTATTTATAAAAAAAAGTTATAATTTTTTTTTGTTTCTATTATTATTTTTATTATTTTTTTTTCCCCCTCAAAAAAAAAAAAACTTGGTTTGATTATTTTTTTTTGATTTTTTTTATTTATTTTTATTTTTTTGAGTGATGTACATTCCCATTCAAAAAAAATAAATAAAAATAAAAAAAATAAAATAAAAAAAAAAAAAAGATATTTTTAGAGTAGTTTTTTAATTATTTTTTTTAATTTTTTTTTTTTTTTTTAAATTTTTTTTAAATTTTTTTTTTTCGTTGATTTTTTTTTTTTTTTACTTTGCCACAATTCATATGATCCAAAAACATTCCTCACACTGTCATCATCAAGCCATATTTATAATACACTCCTCACACATTACACATAAACCATTAAATTATAACCTTGTTTTATTTTTATTATTTTTTTTTTAATCAATTTCTAAAAATAATTATTTTATCGATAGATTGAACAACATAAAAAAAAAAAAACAAAACAAAAAAAAACAAGTTACAAAACACAATTTATATTATTTATTTATTTTTATATATACCAATACATTATTAATATTCGAGTTTTTTTTTTTTTTAAAAATAGAATTTATTTTTTAAAAAAAATACACATCTCATCGTTTTTAATTTTAATTGTTACCATAAAATAACAAAATTTTTAAAATTTTTAATTAAAATAAATTATATTATTTTAAATATATTCAAATACCCATAATTATTTATTTTAAAAAAAAAAAATAAAAATTTATTAAAAAAAAAAAAAAAAAAAAAAAAAAAAAAAAAAAAAAAATTAATTAGTTAATGAACCAATTCCAGGTCCTCCCCTAATGTTAATGGAGGGTTAACCTCCCACCAGGTGGTTACCACCTATTCAAAAGTTTTTTTTTTTTTTTTTTTTTTTTTAAAATTAAAAAAATTTTCCAAAATTTTTTAATAAAAAAAATTAAATTTCTTGTTTTTAATTGTTGGGTTCCTTAAACATTTAAATTTATTTGTTTTTAAAAAAAGAAAAATATCAAAAAAAAAACAAAGACTTTTTTTGGTTGTTTAAATTTTAAAAGGGGGGGGGAA
>NW_003520021.1:0-8366 GCF_000190715.1 Dictyostelium purpureum | reverse complement strand
TTGCTTTTGATGAATTTGATGCTAAATAAACACCCTTACGAAATCTTAAATAAGATTCCTTTGAACTAGATTCCAAAGATAAATTGAAACCATTTTTCATTATATTGCAGCCACCACAACTATTACAAGACAAATCTGAACATGTATTTGGTACACCGTGATATAATGTGGTAAGGTTATATGGAGGCAACAGTTGTTTTGCAAGCTCTATTTTCTTTTGATTTCCAAAAATATTTAAAAAAACTTCCGATGGAAAAACTTCACCATTCATTTCACTACTACTCTTTTCCCAACTAAATAAAAAATCTTTCCAAATATTATTTAATTCTAAATTTATAGACATTTAATTATTTTTTTTATTTATTTATTAATTTATTTATTTATTTATTTATTTATTTATTTATTTATTTATTTATTTATTTATTTATGTATCTGTTCCTTTTATTTATTTATTCATTTATTATTAATTTAAAATGTTTGATTTATTAATTTAAAAACTTAAAACTTAATTTAAAGATTAAGTTTTTTAAATTGGAGGGGTGGGGGGGGAGTTTAAAAAAATGAGTTAAATTATTATTTCTATTATTACTTTTATTAAATTCCACTGAATTCTAAACTGCTATTAATGGGCCATTTTTCATCTTTGTTGCCACTGGCACTTTAATTTGAACATTCCTGGATAAAGAAACAACTTTAAAGAGATGTTTGTTTTCTCTAAATTAAATCTATTTATACTTTGTATTTTTTTTTTTTTTTTTTTTTATTATATATATTTTTATTTTATTGTTTTTGGACATTTAATAAAATTTTCCACCTTTTTATTTTATTTATTTAACCTTCATTATATTTACATTTTGTTTTATAATTAAATCCATCAAATAAATAAACAATAAATAAAAATAAAAAATAAAAAAACAACCACATTCACACAAACAAAGCACTACCACATTTGTAATTTATACAATTCAATAAAATGTTTATTAATTTTAAAAAATATATTTAAAAAAAAAATAAAAATAATTTATTTTAAAAAAAAATTTTAAAAAAAAAAAAAAATAAAAAAAAAAAAAAATCTTCGTTTTATTATTATTTTATTTTTTCAGTTCAATAAGATATTTTCATTTTAATCTTTATTACTTCTTTTTTTATCTTTATTTAAAATAATTATTTATAAATAATATGAATACTATATAAATAATAATTTTAAAATAATTTTTTACCAAACAAAAATTATATTTTTTCTTTTTATTATATTAAAAAAAATAAAATAAAATAAATAATAATAGTAACAATGGATATTTTTGAAGATGTACCATTAACAACCCAAAACTCTCAAGTTAATAATAATAATAAAAATATAAATAACAGCAACAGTAATAACAACTTATCACCATTAATTAATGAAAAAAAGAACGAATTCGATAATAGCACTCCCATATTACTTTCAAATAATGATATAAATTTAGGTTTAAATAATTTTCAGCAAAACTTTCAATATTTGATTCCTAATGGCGCAAGTAGCGGAGGCAGTGTAATAACCTCACCCTATATTAAATCATCAATCCAAAATAAAAACAGCCCAAAGATATTAACTAATAATAACAATAATTGTAATAATAACAATACAAAGCCAATTGATAATTTTAATTTGTATGAAAATAATCAAAACAATAAAAATACTATAATCGATAACAATAATTTAAATTCTAACGACTATAATAAAAATGAAACAATAAAACTAATTAATAATATTGATAATATATTGTATAACAATAATAAAAATAACGAAAGTAAACAATTTTATAATAATGATATCAATAATAATAACAATAATAAAATTAAAAAATTAATAAATCAAACTATATCGAAACCCTTATCAATATTTTTTCAAGTATTTAGCTCTTATTTTGATAAACGACATCAATCCCCAGCAACAACAACATCATCAGCAACTATTAAAAATTCAGATTTAGGTAGTGCACCTTCAGGAAATAATAAAGATAGTTTAGCAGTATCAACAAACAATAATATTGAAATTGAATTTAGCTCAGAGTTTAGTAACAATAACAGCAACTCAATTAATAATAGTAATAATACAACAAATAATAACAACATCAAACCAAATATAATATTTTATACATCCTATGTTGTAATTCTATATTTAATTTATGGATTTTTACAAGAACTATTATTTAAAAAACAAGAGGTTAATTTTTTTGCGCTTTATTCATTCAGTCAATTCTTTTTTTCATTTTTATTCTCTATTAGAGATATTATTTTACAACAACGAAGAACCAATAAAACCAACAACAATAATAATAGTTTAAATAACAATATAAATAATTTATCACATTTACAAATTTTCCAAAGATTATCAATTAAAAAAATTAAACTTTATACACTCTTATCTTTTGTTTTGTTCTTAACCAAAACATTGGGTAACGAATCATTAAGATTATTAAGTTATAAAACCAAAATATTATTTCAAACTTCAAAAATTATACCAGTTATGATAATTGGTGGAATCCTATTCAAAAGATCGCATACAACTACCGAATACGCCTCCATTGCAGCCATGCTTTCAGGTTTATTCTTGTTTGCTTTGGGTGATTCTGTAAACTCCTTCCTATCTCCTCTTGGAATAGTTTTAATTGTATCCTATATCTTTGTAGAATCTATAAAATCGATTTTGTATGAAAAAATTCTAAAAGATTTTTCCTCAGAACTAGAATTGGTAAATATAATCAATAAATATCTAATATTATAAAAAAAATAATACTAATAAAATTTTTTTTATTATTTAGTCATTATTTACAAATTTCTTTGGATCAATTTTAACTCTTCCAATTTTATTTTATTCAGGAGAATTAAAAAGCTCATTAGTTTATTTACTCACACACAAATTAGTGTTATTGTCAATGATGGGATTTATATCGCTTGGATATTTTGCAAATATAGCATATTTAAATCTTATAAAGATTACCGATGCTTTTTATGCAAATGTTATCTCGTCATTTAGAAAGTTTTTAACAATTTTACTTTCATTCTTTTTATTTCAAGACACAATGCTAACATTTCATCTTATTGGTATATTAATATTTTTTATTGGTTTGGGAACAGAAATTAGACAACAAAAACTAAAAGATCAAAAACTAAAACTATAAATAAATCAAAAATATAGTAGAAAGTTATAAAAAAATAAAATAAAAAAAAAAAAATTAATAAATTATTAATTTTAAAATATAACAAGTTTTTTTATTGTTTATTATATTTAAATATTATTTTATAATATATTTTTACATTTAGTTCTAGTTAAGAACCAAATATATTGAGTAAATGTTGTGTGTATGTGGAAGTATGTGTATGTGATGTAAATGTTGTGTGTATATATATTTTTAAAATGTGTATTGTGTCGTGTAATGTGTTTTTGTGTGTGTGTGGAAATGTATTTATGTGATGATATATTATTATTTATTATTATTATTATTATTATTTTATTTTAAATTATTTGTGAATACAGAATCTCTGGCGTAATCAGCATAATTAACTGATCTTTGAATACCATCATTAACAAGTTCTTTAACGAGTGGATTATTTAATTGAGCTTTAACTTGTTCACCCATTGATTGAGCTAAATCACCAATGAGAGCAAGAGCTGATGATGTGACTTCATCTGAACGATCACCATCTGAATGAATAACTTGAATGAAATTAAACATATCGTTAAGGTAAATGTTAAGTTCTTCTACTCTGTTATCACCTTTGAGACCTTGGAGGATACCAGTGTAAGCTTGGAAAATAGTTTCTCTTAATTCATTTAAGAATTCTTCATCATCTAACTCAGTCTTGGAAGCTTGGCTTAAGATTGGCATAACAGTTGGAAGATATGGGATAAAATCGGCACCAACAGAGATAGCAATATCACAAAGACATGAAATAGCACTTGGTTTAGCGTTCATAGAAAGTTTTGGATTGGTAAGATCACTGATGATTAATGGAACAATAGTCTCACAGATACCTGAGAATTTTTTACCAAATGAACGAGCTAAATCACCAACAATACCAATAGCAATATTGGTAACTGAACCATATTCTACATTTTGGAGGAAATTTATGAGGATGTTGAGGAATGGTGGGAAGAATTGTTCGAATTCGGATTCAAGAGCTAAGACAAGAGCATCGATAGCTAAAAGGGCTTCTTCGTAGATAATAACGGATTGGTTTTTGAATACTAAGAATAAATAGTTTAACATATCTTTAGCGTATGGTTGAATGTGTTCTTTTAATGTTGAGGCAATAGCTTGGAAAGTTGAACATAATAATGATTGAAGATTGAATTGAGCCTCACAGTCGTCTTGATTTAAAACTTCCATTTTGAATGATTGTTCGAAATCCATAAAAGTAACCTTTAAGATTTCGACAATTAATTCAGGTGAAGCATTAGAGTAGGAAATAAGAGAATTGAGAGCTTCATAGGCATTGGTTTTTAACTTATGATCATCATCTTCAATATCGGTTCTGTGTGCAGCTTTAATAAGACATTTGGCAATTTCTTGTGAGGCTGGTTGAAGAGTTGGATATGGACCTACACTGCCACCTTCAAAAGCTTGGCAAATGTTATGGATGGCCCAACAACAATGAGTGGCAACTTTAACGTTTTTATCTTCGGTGTAAGCAATAAGTTGTTTGAGGATACTTTCTAAAAGTTGTGAAACATTGAAAATTTGATGGTCACAGATTTGACCAATGGTCCATGAGGCAGTTTCCTTGACCATATCGTTTGTGTCACCGATTAATTGTAAAATGACTGGAATTAAATGAATAAGGGAATCACCAAGATTCTTACGGTCTTCTAAAATAGAACCCAATGCAGTACATGAGGCTTCTCTTAATCTCCACTCTTGGCTTGTAATATTGTTTTTAATAAATGGTAGAACCAACTCAGCAACACGATCTGGATCATTTTCGTTTAATTTTGTCATATGCATAAGATGAGAAATATATTGAATACAAGTTGCACCAGCTGGTGTAATACCCCAACCACCATCTTGATGTTCGCTTTGTTTGGTGAGAGTCTCTAACAAAATTGGAATTAAATTATCAAGAGCTTTTGGAATTACTAATTTATCTAATGGCTGTATATCGATTTGGTTTTGTTCTTCTTCTGCTAAACTTGTCCAGAATTCAATTGCTTGTAAAACGACATCTTCAGTTGGATCTTTTTGAATAGCTTCAACAGTTGTCTTTTTTTAAATTTGAAAAATAGAGTTAGTATATATCAATACATATTTATTAATTATTGGTAACATCATTTGATATACTTACTTTAAAAATTGGGTTCATATATTCTAAAATATGATCATAATAGATTGATGCAATTTTAACTAAATTTTCAAAGGCAGTTTTTTTGATTAATGGGTTTTGTGATTCTGAGTTATCGATAATGACCTTCATAATATAATCTCTTTGTTCTTTCTTTTCAAAATTGCCTTTAATAAATTCTAAGGTGTGACATAAAGCTTGAATACCAGCTAATTTAACATTTGGTGATTCATCTCTAATACCATCGGTAATAACTCTTAATACATTATCAGAATATTTACTCATAACATCTGGATCCTAAATTTATGATTTAAAATATGTTAATATAATAATAATAATAATAATAGTGTGATATTGTGTACTTACAATTTCTTCACAAATATAACCAATAGTTTGAAGTGTAACTTGTTTTAAATGTTCACCACCTGTTTCGATATTCTTAAAAAGAGATGGGATTAACTCTTCCCATAAACTGTGTGGGATTTCAATTAAACCAATATGTGAAATTACAATAGCTGCAGTGTGACGAGCATCATAAATTGGTGATGATAAACCTCTTAATAACTAGAATAGTAATAATTTTATAGAATTAATTATTTATTTTCATTGCTAAAATATCCCTAAAATTTTATTCCTATAATTTGTATACTATAAATAAATAATGAGTACTTACATCGTTTTTAATAACATTTCTAGCTGCAGCATCAATTGATACCCACTGTTTGATTAAAACTTCGTTTCTTTCTTGACTTTTAGAATAAATACTATTCTTTAAAACAATACCAGCTAATTGTCTAATTTTTGGTTCTCTTTCTTCATTGATAAGTTCGCTAGTTAATGAATGAATGAATAATGGCTATTTTAAGTATTAAAAAAAAAAAAAAAAAGTTAGTTTTTCATTTTCTATCATCGTTATTAATTTAAAATTAATAAAAAAAAACAAAATAAATAAAGATACCTACGAAATTTTGATTTGATGCAGTGGTTAAGAAATTTTCGGCAGCTTGACGAACATTTGGATCTAAAATTATAGTTTAAATTTGTAAATCACAAAAATAAAAAAATTTGATCATTGTTGTGTGATCATCATTATTAATTATTTGGTAATTGATAATTTGATTAAAAAAAAAATCATTGTTAATAATAATTTTTAAACCAATAATAATAAAATAAAAAAAATTTAATTTAAAAAAAAAAAAAAAAAAGGGTAAAAACCCTAATGTGAACTACATACCTGGATTACTGGCCCCTACTAAAGCTTGAAGTAATTCCATTTTATTTATATTTATTATATATTATACCTAGATTAAAACGAGGAATTGTGAGAAATAAGGATTATAATATTGTTTTTGGAACCCAATGGAACCCAAAGATAGAATAAAAAAATATATTTAGGTGTGAAATAATAAAAAAAAAAATTTTATGAAATTTTTAAAAAAAAAAAAAAAAAATAAAAAAAAAAAAAAAATAAAAAAAAAAAAAAAAATTTAAAAAAATTTTTAAAAATTTTTTATATTTAAATTTATACAAATATAATAGTTTTATATGTTTTTTTAAATATGTGTTAATAAAATTACATTACTTACCTTTTTAAAAAAATTTATAATTTTAAGATAAAGAAAAAACCAATATATACAAAAAAAAAAAAAAAAATATACAACACAAACAAATATTTATTGCGCTTTCTTTGAAATTTTTAATGACAAAAAAAAAAAATTAAAAAATTTAAAAAACTAAAAAAAAAAAAAAAAAGAAATAAATAAAAATGATTTTTCAAATAATGAATGGAAAAAGAGCGCTCTTTTAAAATGATCATCAACAGCCACAGAACCCAAATCCACAAGAACATGCGACAGTATAGAATGAAGTTCAAAGCAATAAAATCAGATCAAACGAAGAAGTTGTAATATATATAAATAAAAATAAAATAAAATAAATAAATAAAATTTAAAGATATAAATAAAAGAAATTACCCAATAAATAATAATCAAAAGATATTAGTTTTTTTTTTTTCGATGGTGGGGTGTAAAATATCTTTTTTTTTTTTTTTTTTTTTTTAAATTTGCAGAATTAAAATAAAAACACAATATTTTTATTAAAAATGGTTTGGTTAGATTATTACATAGTTTTAATAATGGTACAACATTTTGTTGATTTATAATACTATTACAATAGCATAAATTTAAATTGATTAATTACAACCACATGAACCACCTAATAAACCACCGACAATTCCACCAACGATACTAGTGACGGCAGTTAAATTGATATCAACATTGACATTAACATCAATATTGGCAGCTGCTGGAATAAAGATTGGACCACTACCGCCACAACCACCACATGCAACTTTATTTGATGACATTGATAATGAAGCACTCTTTGAGCTGATGCTTGATTTTGAGCTGGTGCTCATTGGAGATAATGAAGTTAAAGCAGCTAAAATAATATATAAATAAATTAGAATTAATTAATTTTAATAAAAATAATAGTTTTTAAATTAAACTTACATAAAATTGTCATTTTTGTTGTTTAGTTTT
This sequence comes from Dictyostelium purpureum, assembly GCF_000190715.1. NCBI lineage: Eukaryota > Evosea > Eumycetozoa > Dictyosteliales > Dictyosteliaceae > Dictyostelium > Dictyostelium purpureum. The sequence continues at coordinate 504 of NW_003520021.1, read as the reverse complement.
TGATGTTTTTGAGTTGATTAAATGTTTTTTTTTTATTTATTATTTATACTTTTTTTTTATCAATATTTTTTATTTAAATTTATTTAAAAAAATAAAGAATTTACAAAACTTTATATAAAGTAGTTACATTTTATTTGTTTTAAAACTTTATAGTATAAAATAATATAATATGGGTGTAAAAAATAAAAAAAAGTGTTAATCTATATTTTTTTAAAAAATCACACACTTGATTTATTCTAGTAAATCTTGTGTTTAAATATAGTTGTGTGAGTGAAAGATTTGTACTTTTATAGTGGTAAGGTTAAAAATGTCTTTTAAAGTTAAATATTATAATAATTAATTTAAAAAAATAACAGTTTCTTTTTAAATAAATGATACCAACCCCTCTATTTTGACTCTCAATTAATTAAAAATTGATTTATTTGATAAAAGATAAAAATTCAAATTATTTTTTTTATCTATAATAATTTTTTTTTTTTTTTTTAATTATTTAACTAAATAATA
>NW_003520020.1:0-8413 GCF_000190715.1 Dictyostelium purpureum | reverse complement strand
AAAAAAAAATTTCCTAAAAAATAAATAAAAATTTTTAAAATAAAAATAATAATTTTTTTAATTTTAAAAAAAATTTCAACCGAAAATTTAAATTTTTTTTTCTGTTAATTTTTTTTTAAAAAAACAAAAATTTACCAATTTTTTTTTTTTTTGTAATTTTTTCCACCCCAAAAAAAAAAAAAAAAAAAAAAAAAAAAAAATTTATAAAAAACCGAATTAAATTGAAAATAAAAAGTATAAATAATTTATTCAAGATGTTGAAATTAGATAAAAATATAATTAAATTAGAAGATAGATAGATAGATACAATAATAATAATAATTTTTGTAGTTGAATCAAAATATATTTAAATTAAAAAAAATTAAAATAATAAAAATAAAATAAAAAAAAAAAAGGAGGTCTTTTGATTTTTTTTTTTTAAAATACATAAAAAATAAAAAAAACCAAAAGACTTCTCCTTTTTTTTAATTATGTTTTAGTTTTATTGTATTTTTATTTATTCACATTGTCATTTTTATAATTCAATTTAAAATCAAAATCCAAAAATTTTTTTTAGGACTATTGTAAAATTTTATTAATAAAATATAATATTTTAAATAAAAAATTAATATATAGATATATACATACTCTTCTTTTTTTGTTTTATCTTGATCGTAACTATTTGAATTAAGGCAAAATGGGGAACAACTTGATCAGTAGCAGTAGAGTAAGGTTTGAACATACCACAACCTTTTTTGTCAGGGTATTTATTCTTTACGCATTTCTAGTACCTCTTGGTTTCTGTAGTAATTCAGGAACAACTTGATCGGTAGCAGTAGAGTAAGGTTTGAACATACCACAACCTTTTTCATCAGGGTATTTATTCTTTACGCATTTGTAGTATCTCTTGATTTCCATTGGAATAAAGACATTATTTATTGTAGATGCATGAACGTAGAGTTATCTATATGGTCAGCGTTACAGATTTTAATCGAAGTATCTTTATAAAATGGAATGAATGCATGCTTTTTTGAATTGGGAGCACATGGGTATCCAAGGAAAGTAGTTTTTAATTGAAATATACGATTATTTCTTCAAGACTATTAACCAAGGCAAAATCTTGTGCTTTAACGAGAGATGATACTGGATGAATATCAATTTTAGATTTTTTAATTTTAAAATGATAACAAAGATCATCCTCTGATCCAGTTACAGGAAGTTGTATTAAGCATGGATTAAAGAACATTTTTTTGGCATCTTCACCATATTTTTCTAAAATGTTAATAAAAATTCAAAAAAAAAAACTTTTTTTCGATTTAAAATTTTTTTTTTTTTTTTAAATTAAAAAACATAAAAAATTAAAAAAAAAAAAAATTTTAAAAAAAAAAAAGGAACTCCATTTGATAAAACTTTGAGGATAAAAAATTAATTTTTATCAATAATTATTTTTTTCTTTTTTCAAAGAGAGGATAGTATTTTTTATTAAGAAAAAAAAAACTATATTTTAAATTTAGGAAGAACTTATTCGTTTGACAATATAGAAAGAGGAGGTGAACCAATTGACTGATTAAAAAAGACATGAGAACCTCTTGAGAATAGTAATGAAAACCAGTTCAATAGTAATGGTCTAATTAAGGTTCATAAAGTGTTTATCAGGATTGTTGTCCATCCCTATCTAAATCCAATACAATTTAATAAAAAACTCATATCTTGGTTTTATAAAATAATATAAGTTTTAAAATAAATTAAATGTTTTATTTTTTTTTTATTTTTTTTTTTTTTTTTTTGAGACTTTTGTTTTTTTTTTTTGAGACTTTTGTTTTTTTTATAAAATTTTCATATTTTTTTTAAAAAATTTTGTTAAAAAAAAAAAAAAAAAATTTATTTTTAAAAATTTAATATCCCACAATTCATAAATTTATAATAGTTGAATATATATGAACTGCATTCATTTGAACAAATTACTTCTTGAAGCCTTCTGGCTTTGATCATGTGTAGTATCTGTTCTAGAAAGCTTAATCTCTTTCTGATATCTCATGTAGATATCATTAACGATTAAACTAATTTCTTTAGAGGGCAGAGAACAATATGGTTAGTGCTTGCATTGACCCGTTCTCTCATGCATTTGCTCTGTATTGCACTATTTCAGAGATTCTAAGGTGCACCTCTTCCACATTTTTATTAAATTTAAAGAAAAAATATTTAAAACTAATTAGTTTTAAAAACTGAAATATTTTTTTATTCATGAATAAAAAATTAAATTTATTTCAAATTTTTTTTTTAAAAAATTCATTTAAAAAAATTTTCCATATTAAATCCATTTTCCATTAAATTTATTTAAATTTGAGAGTTACTTAAAAAAAGAGTATAAAAAATAATAAATATTTGAATTTTATTTTATTTTTATTTTTATTTTTATTTTTATTTTTATTTTTATTTTTATTTTTTTATCTTTTATGGAATTAAAAGTATTTATAAGAGCAACAACAGATTTGCATAAATAATATCTGTTCCAAATATTACTATTTTTGAATGGCGCCCAAGTAATAAAATTATAATTCTCTATTGGTTCACTTTTTGATAGTAATTGATTTGCATGAAGATATTCGAGTATTTCACATGAATAATTGTAATCTGAATTAATAAGTGATACCATTGAAGGAATATCCATAATAACTTTTAAATTTTGATTCATACCAATAAGTATTGATTTTAGTTGATTGAACATATTAAAATTGCCAAATGTAATAAACTTGAGTAGCAATGATTTTTTTCTAAAAATTACATTATTTTTTTTAAAAAAATCTATTAAAAATTCTTTCTTTGTTTCTAAAATGTATTTCATTATAATGGATTTTTTCCGAAGAGCCAAAATCATCATATAAACCTGACCAATATGATATTTAATTGTGATTGTATTATAATATTTTTCATTATAATAGTTAATTAGCTTGGTGTTGTTTGATGGTATTAAATTAAAGATAAATTCTTTTGGTATATAAATATTTGTCAAATTTTGGATAGTAAAAACCTTTCCTAGCTAAATATAAAAAAAATTCTAAAGCATTTTCATCTATTAAATTACTGCCATTAATAATTATTTCAATATTTTTGGTTCTTTCTATAACAATAGCTAGGGTTAAACTAAAATCTTCTTTTTCTAATAGTTTCTCTATTTCTTGTTATATATCAATATTTAAGCATTCTTTAAATAGATTTGTTTTCTTTTTGTATCATTGAAAAGACTAGCCACATTATTTAATGAAAAAATGGGAACTTTATAGTCTCCTATACTAGTATTAATGAGATTGTTTTTTAAAGTGTGAATAATATATTTTATAATTTGGTTTACTATTCCTTAAACAATAATCTAATAAAGTGAATATTTTATGTGTTTGATTGTTATTATTAAAATATTTATATAAATCTAATGAATAATGTTGGTTTTGTTTTCCGGCTATTGATTCTAATATATTAAATCTTTTTAATTTATCCCCATATTGTTTCCATAATAAATCAAACATTTCTTCAAAATATCGATTGTAAATATAGTTTTCACATAGTTCATCTATACTTTCTTCATTAACTATCATAGGTGTATTTGATTTTAGCTTGTTTAAAATAATTGAATATCTTCCTTCCTCTATCATAGTGAGCAAATCAATATCCAAAGGAGATTTTTCCCGGATGAATGATAAAATATATTTGAAGATAATTTTATTCCTTATTATTTTAAAAAATAAAATTTCATTATATGGCATTGTTGACGACAATGGTAACATATCATTATTATTACTGATATTATTAATATTATTTTTTAATACTTTTGAATATGGATGATATTTATTTTCATTTTATTTTTATGTATAACCCTTAAAATGTGTAATATAAATAAAAACAAAAAAAAAAATTTAAAATAATTATATTTATTTTTCTCTTATTTATTATATTTCTTTTATAAACAAAATAATATTTTTTTAAATTTTTGAAGAATATCCTCAACGGTTAAGATAGTTTTATGGTATAATCGGTTTTAAAAAAAACAAAGTTTCTTACGAGTCACAGATTAAATGACAAAAGTTTTAATTTATGAAAAGTGTGAAAAAAATTTAGAAATTCGTTCGGCCGAAAAAATTTTGAAAAAAAAAAAAATGAAATTTTTTTTAACTTTTTTGAAACCCATAAATCCTCAATTTTATTGAAATATTTTTATATTCAAATTAATGAAAATTAAAAAATTAGACCTTACTCTTTGGATCATTTCTATTAGTATCGTCTATTAAAATTATTCATCAATAATTTTTCTCAAAAACCCCACGGATGAAGATGCACATTCACTTTACATAAGCGGGAAGCCGTGTAATAGTTTTGATTCTATCATTTCTATTATACATTGATGATCGTCTATCTCAGGGATGAGATGGTTGTAAGGTGAAATTCTTACGTGGATTAACTTTTTATAAATTTAAAGAAAAAATATTAATTATAATTGGGTAGCAGTTATCTATTTAAAATATAAATAAATTATTATTTTTAATATATAAAATATTTTAATATATAAAAAAAACCCATAAATTATTAATTTTTGCCCAATAATTTTATAAACAAAAATATTACTCTTAACAAATCAGACCTTACTCTTTGGATCATTTCTATTAGTATCGTCTATTAAAATTATTCATCAATAATTTTTCTCAAAAACCCCACGGATGAAGATGCACATTCACTTTACATAAGCGGGAAGCCGTGTAATAGTTTTGATTCTATCATTTCTATTATACATTGATGATCGTCTATTTCAGGGATGAGATGGTTGTAAGGTGAAATTCTTACGTGGATTAACTTTTTTAAATTTAAAGAAATTTTTTTATTTATAATAAATATTTAATTAAAAGATATCAATTTAAACTGATTAATAAAATATAAAAAATAACAATAGAAATAACAATAGAAATTAGAGTGCTTAAGTAAATACACCATAAAAGAAAAAGGTTGTTATAATCTTCCTTTTAAAGTTGGTTTTGGAGTGGTTTCGTTTTGGGATTTAAACATAAATAAAAAATAAATAAAAAACTAAAAAAAAAAACTACTATTATAATAAATTTTATTTTTAAATCTTTAGAAGAAAGAAACAATTAAAATTAAAATTAAAACAATTAAAGAAGGAGTAGTGTAAAATGACGAATTTACACTATCTTCAGATGAGGAAAACGATGATTGTGACGAGGTTTGAGTTGATCCTGATGATTCAGGAACATCGGAACTATCGATTGTATAGTTATAGGATGGGCACATTTTATAGAGTTCAGTTTGGCCACATCCAAAAAATTGTGAATTAAAGCATTTGTTTTTATAATCACAATATTCACGACTACATGATTCTTGTAATACATAGTTGTTCGTATTTACAGATACACCGAGGTTATCGGCACAAGTCATTATAGCAGAGGTTGCATTTTTACATTCAGCATCAAACTTATAATGAATTTTACAAACCCCATTTTCACCAACGGCACTATTAATACACTTGCAGGTTTCGTATGAGCTACATGAAACAGTACTATTGCATGCTTTTTCTTCATATTTAACACATTTACCACGTGAACACTACATTGTTTAAAAATTACTTAAATTTTAAAATTTTTATTATTTTATTTTCTATGTAGTTAAATAGTACACTTACTATTAGACCAACATCGCATGGATTGTTTGTTGGTAATAATGTTTCTGGAGCTATACAATCATCATTTTCTTTCCCAGAGAATATTGGGACACAAATACCATAAATACAAGTGTATCCGGTGGAGCATTCATTTGAGGACTCACAATTTCTTGAAGTTTTAGGTACACATACTCCATCTCCATTATTTCCAGAACTTGATACTCCAACTAAAAAACAATAGTAATTATAAGGACAGTTATTATCTATTTAAAATTTTAAAGAAAAAATTAATTTTTTATATCTTTTAATTATTATAAAAAAAATGTTTACCTGAATAGCAGATATTTGTTTGAGGTGGAACGCATTTTGAATTTTCACATCTATTTGAAGCACAATTTTCTGCTCTGCTGCATGGGGCATTGGAATCGGATAATTCAGCAATGTATGGTAAACAAACCCCAACTGTATCATTTTTCTTTGTACACATATTAGTTAAAGTACATGTATCTTTGGTAATTGGTAAATTGGGATCGCAAGGATCCATTGAAACACAGACATCTCCAACACATTTTAAACCTGGTGCACATGAACCTTTACAACTTTCTCCTATTTGAGGGCATTGATTGAAATTGAAACATGCTCTAACAGTTTCTAAATTTATCCATAGAATTAATAAAAAAATATAAATAAAAATTATTTTCATTTTTTTTTAGTTTTATTTGTATAAATAATTTTTAAAAAAATAAATTGATTTATCAAACTGTGAAAAATAAAATATTTTAAATTTTTAAAAAAAAAAAAAAAAAAAATACTGAATATCAAAGAAAAGGTTGCAATCTCCAAAATAAATATTGTAAAAAAAGTTATCAGATATTTTAAAAAAAAAAAAAAAAATTTTTATTAATTTAATAGAGCTTAATTTAGTTCCGAAAATTAGATAATTAATTGACAGAAAATAAGTATTGGTATTATTGTCAATTAAATAACCAATTTTCAATTGATGGACCATATTGGGTATATCGACCTCTGAGTTTTTAACAACAAAATGTTTTTTTTGATTAAAAGAGGCTTTTAAATTGTTTTTTTTTTTAAATTTCATGAATTGTCTTCATTTTACACTTTTTTGAAAACACCAATATTAAATCTTGATAATTAAAATTTAATTATATATGTTGTATTTTGTTAATTTATTGTATTATTCAAGATTTAGGTAAAGGGTAAGTTTTAAAATATCAATATTTAATAATTTAAACAAATATCATTTTAATTAATGGTGGTTTTAAAAATAGGGTCGTGATTCAAAGAATAATTGTAATAATTAAAGATGGGTTTGTATATATTATAAAATTAAAAAAGTTTGATTTTAAATTGTCCCGTGTAATTATTTTCAATTACTTTAATAATCTATAAAAAAACTAATTACATTTATGATCTCGATAAAAAAATTTCTATTTTTTTTTTTTTAAATGATATATACATTTTACTTTTAATTTTATTTTTATGAACTGGTGGAGAAATTTAAAGTTCCATATTGATTATCTAAAACAGTTCCATATGGGCCAGTGTTACCAATACCAATCGATGGTGAATAGAAACTAGTTGGTTGCACACCAACTTGTTCAAAAGCTAAAGTTAAATTATCGACTTCATCCCAAGCTAAAGTGACACTATGATAATAGTAAAAAAAAAAAAAAATTATTATTTTTATTCTATATTAAAAAATAAACAATAAATAAAATACTAGATGAAAACATACTGTGGTTGAAATTGATCATAAACATTTGGTGAACCATATTTTTTAATCATTGCAATTTTTTCATCTCTTAATGGTTCTGGTAATTGGTAAACCCAATCAGGAATAGTTTGATTTGGGGTGATATATTGATAGGTATTATTAACAATAAGATCTGATAAAAATTGTAAACATGGGCTATTTTGAACTTCCCACATACCATATTGACCTGAAACTAAAATAGTTGTCATACCAACTAAACAATTTTTACCTTGTTGTTCGAGTAATGGAAAAATTTGTTTTAATCTATAATTTTTTTTTATTTTTTTATTATTTTTATTATTAATAAAAATTATTTATTTATATTACTATTTTATTATTTATTTTATTTATATTTGTTTATTCTTACTCGTTTTGAAGTGATGGAATTTGTTCCTCAACAAAATCTGTTAAATAAAGTGTAATATGTGGTATTGATAATTTTCCTAAAAATACTTGATCATTTGGTGCATACTTGTGTAATAGGTCATTATAATTTATAGCGATATCATTTGTAGTAGCATCTAAATTTAAATGAATATCTAATGAGATAGATTTAACCGAGATAATTGTAAAAATTAAAAAAATTATTATAATATTTAATTTCATTTTAATATATTTATAATTATTTATTTTTTTATTATTATTATAAAAAAAAAACTATAAAAATAAATAATAAATAATTTTTTTTTGATAATTATTAATCTGGGTATAAAAAAAAAAAAAAAAAAAAAAAACCTATAAAAATAAAAAAAATGAAAAAATAAAAAATTATTTTTTAAAAAAAAAAAAAGGGAAAGAGAAAGGGTTTTACACAGTTCACTCACCTATAATATCACAAAAATCAATTGTTTTTTTTTTTTTTTTGGTTAAATTTTTAAAAAGTTAAAATTTAATTATAAAAAACCTTTAACCAAATTTTTTTTTTTTAAAAAAAATTTCTAAAAAAATTTTTTTAAAATTTAAAAAAACAAATTTTTTTTTTCATTTAAAAAAAAACC
>NW_003520019.1:0-8423 GCF_000190715.1 Dictyostelium purpureum | reverse complement strand
CATGAACCTAATAGATCCTTGGAGAAACTACTAATCAAGAATAAACCTTTGGCTCTAACATACCAACCTCCCCGTTGTTGGAAACACTCTTTATATAAAATGGCCAAATATAAAAAAAAAATAAAGGTTACATAAAAAAAAAGTTTAAATAAAATAAGTTTTATTTTATAATTTATATATTTATTTATTTAATTTTTATTTTTTTTCTATGATGTAATAAACATTTAATCAAATAAAAATAAATATTTATAATTTTTGGTTTTTTAAAACAATATTAAAAAAGTTTTTTTTTTTTTTTGTCACACAAATAGGTATTTTGATTATGTGTGTGGTTTAAATATATACAATTTTATTTTATAAACTTTATTTTTTTTTTGTTATAATTTAAATATTATTAAAATTATAATCTTATTCGCGTTGTTATGTAGTTTTATTATATTATATTTTTATTATTATATTATTGATTTTGTTCTTTTGCAGTTTCTAAAGCTTTTAATATAAATGGTTCGATTTGATCTTCTTGTATAAATTGAGAATTTATTATAGTATTTGAAATGATAATAGTATTTATATTGCTACCTGAATTAACCCAAACTCTACCATTGACTCCAACTGCTATTTCGTATGGAATGTGTTTACCTAAAACTTGTAATATATAACAATCTTCTGATAATAAACTATTTTAAAGAAGGAAAAAGGATATTAATATTATAAAAAATGATTGTTTTAAATCATAACTATATAAACTTACTAATGTGATAAACCTAAAGAACAATTTAACATATAACCACCAATTAATTGACCAAAACCTTCAGCTTTTTGTTTTTGTGATAAACAAACAATTTCAGGTTCCATATCTCTATTTGCAACAGTTACACGTGCATATACTAAATTTCCAATATTTAATAATGGTTTATTGCTTTTGGTTGCACCTTCAAATGAATATGCTGATAATAATGCATTACAGCTTGATCCTATATCTACTTTAAATGATTCCGCATGCTTTTCGACAATTGTACCTATAACCATATCTTCAACTTGTGGAACATACTATAGTATAACAGTGTTAGTATATATAGCTATATAAATGTATATTTATAATACAATCAAAAAATAATAATTACTCTTTTTTGTTCATTTTCTATCCAATAAAATTTATGAAATTTGCTATATCTTAAAACACCTGCTTTAGTTGCTACAACTGTCTCTTTTGATTGTAATAAACCAGGCCCTATTCTAACTTTAAGGTCACCTATTTTACCAATAACATCACCTGGTACTACAAATTCGTCAACGAGTTTATCCATTTATCTGAAACTATTCTAAATATTTTAAAATTATAAAACTATAATTCGAGATTTGAATGGGTTTAATTTATTATAAATTATTAATTAATTTAATGTTTAAATAATTTATAAAACTATTTTAAAATTGGTAAATTACGAAAAAAAAAAAAAAATTAAATCTAAAATTTATCAAAAAAAATTAAAAAAAAATTATAAAAAAATGCAATTTTTTTTTTTATTTTTTTTTTTTTTTTTGTAAAAATTTTTTTTTAAGACATCCAACTGCTGCTAAAAATAATAACAAAAAAAAAAAAAAAAATTACCTCATTCATTCACACACACTTACACTTATATATACATAATATATATTCACTTATTTAGTTATTTTATATTAATATATAAATATAAAAAATAAAAAAAATAAAAAAAAAACCAACACTTTCACCCAAAAACAAACCCACACCCAAAAAATTGTTGTATTTAATTTTTTTATTTTTTTTATTTTATTTTTTTATTTTATTTTTTTTTAGATATAAATATAATTAATAATATAAATAATATAATTGTGTATATGTGTAGATTTTTTTAATTTTTTGATTAAAAAATTTTAGTTGATGTTTTTTTTAAATTCATAATCATTTTTTTTATAAACAAATAAAACATCATTTAAATTTTTTATTTTTTATTTTTTTTTTCTATATCAATTTTTTATTTTATTTTTTTTTTCTTACTGTATTATCACCCCCCATCACACCACCATTAAATTGTACTATATCAAATCATATATATATATAACCTAAAAGAAAGAAAATCAAATAAAGAATGACAAAATCATACGCATCTAAATCAAAATCATTTTTCAATAATAGATTTATAACGGGTCCTGATAGATCATATTTTATACTGGCATTGATTTTAATGTTTGTGCCCGAAATACCCTTTTTAATATTTATGTAGGTATCATCGCTAAAGGATATAGTAGTAATCATTTTATATTATTCTAACAATTTAATTTCTAGATGCCCTTTGTTTCAAGAATGGATTACACCTGCAATTTATGTAGTTTCAATTTATTTATGGATAGGATCATATATATTTATGCTCGAAGCAGCATTTACAGATCCAGGTATTATACCAAGAGGTGTTTATGATGATGATGCATTTTCACAAAGACAACCTTTATATAAAAAGATTACAGTTAAAGATCAAATATTAGAAATAAAGTGGTGTGGTAAGTGATAGTAGTTGTGATAATCATCATTAAAGATATCGAATATAATTGTATAGGATATTAATTTTTTATTTATTCAATCAATAATAGATACATGTTGTTTATATAAACCACCAAGAGCAAATCACTGCGGTATTTGTAATAATTGTGTTGAGCATTTCGATCATCATTGTCCATATATAGGAAATTGTATAGGTATGATTCTAGAATTTTATTAAATACTATTTACAAATTAAAACAAAGGTTATTAATATATATTTTTAAACAATATTATTTAGGGAGAAGAAACTACCAAGCATTTTTATATTATTTATGTACATTGGGATTTAAATGTTTGTTTATTATTGGATTTTGTATAGCACATATTGTTATCGAGGCAGTACGTTATAGAAGAGATCACGAAGATGCATCAAGTGCTAAAGTTTTTAATGAAGCAATGAGTAAATCTCATTATCTTTCAATTATCTTTATAGTGTACGCATTAGCAGGTTTCCTATTTGTAGGTTCATTGGGTGGATTTCATTTGTTTTTAGTATTTACCAACCAAAGCACCAATGAAAAGATAAAAAAGACTTATAAAAAGGGGAATCCATACAAAAAATCTTATTGGAGAAATTTTATCGAGGCATTTAGTCCACCAAGATATCCAAGTTATATTAAATTCACCATAGATAATGAAAAAGAGTTATCAGACTTACCTATAGCCTCCTCCCAGCAGCAAGATATTCAAACTAATAATGGTGATACAACCAATCTATATACTCCACCTATTTCACCTCCAACTGGTATTAGATATTCATTAGATAATCTAAGATCTTCAACAAACAGTAATAAATCAAGTAAAAATGATGAAAATAATCAACAAAATAGTTATAGTAATAATATAAATAATATTAAAAACAATAATAATAACAATAGTAGTGGTAATAACAACAATAGTAATAATGAAAATAAAAATAATAATCAAAAAGATGAATCAAATAGTAATAGCAGTAGCGGTGCAGAGGCTTATGACGAAGATGATGATCAAACTACAAACGATGGAGATGATGAAGATTTCAAGAGTGATAATGACAAAGATATAACTTCAGTTTCTATGAACCATGAATTGCAGGTTCATTCATAATCAAATAATAATAATAATAATAATAATAATCATCATCAAATAATAATAATAATATTAATAATAAGATAAAATAGAACATACTTCAAATAATATTAAAGATAAACAGACCATTGTAAATAATGGTTTTGTTGGTAGTAAAATAAAATTAGTTTAAATCAATTGATCACTAATATAGATTGATTTAAATCATTTCGAAAAATTAAAATAAATTAACTTTTAATTTTTTAATTGTAATATTAAAATTTTATTTTATTTTTATAAAACTAGGATTATTATTATTTTAAATAAATATTACAAATAGATATCTATAGAGTTTTATTTTTTTATTTTTTTATAAAATTAATTATATTAAAAAATTTATAATATAAAAATTTATTGTAATTGATATTATTGTATTGTTATATTATTTAAATTGGAATGGTACTGTTAATGGGGGTGGTGGAGGTTGTTTATTTAAAGCCATACCTGTAGTTTTTGTTAAAGGGAATGGTTTAAATGCGGTTTTATTTGACATTACATTATTCATTACATTACATAAAGGAGGAGTTGAGAATTGAGGTGGTGGTTGTTTATTTTCTATTGGTAAAGCACTAGTTGATTGGGATAAACTATTGTGAGTAAGTTGTTGGGGAGGATTAATACTTATATTTGTTGTTGATCTAACGGGCATTGCTTTTACTACTAATGGTGGAGGAGGTGGCAAATTCATTTCACTATTACATTTCTTAAAAACATGTGGATTATTAGTTATATTATTTATTAAATATGCATTATTATTAATATTATTATTTGGATTTGCTGCAGTGTTATTATTTTTAATGGCGTTTGTATTATTATTAGGTGTGGGGCAGTTTGTTATTGTAACAGGTGATTTATTTCTTGGAGCAACGGCTGGTTTATTTGCAGGTGATTTGGCTCTCATTAGTGTTGATGGTGGGGTTGTTTGTGGTGGTGGTTGCATTACTGGAGGTGGTAGTTGCATTAATGGGGTTATATTTGGTGAGGGGATTGGTATTGAGTCTATTTCTGGTGGGGGAGGGGGTAAACTAAAAGCATCGATTGGGGGAGGGGGTAGCGAGTCAAATAAATCAGTTGCGATTGGAGGAGGGGGTAGCATTATTACATCATATGATATGGGAGGTAGGTGGCTGCAATCAATTGGAGGTGGGGGAGGTAGCTTGGGTGGTGATAGTGTTTTATAATGTTTTTTACCATTTAGCACTGGGCTTGTACTCTTTTTTCCTATTAATGTTGGACTTCTAGGTTTTGGACGTTGTGGTGTTATTGCATCAAGTGCCAACATTCTTGGGGATATATTTTGTTGGTTTCCAACCAAAACAGGGCTGTTTCCTTTAGGTCTTCCTGGGGGTAATGGTGGCACATTTGAAGATACATCAAGCGAAGAATGAATATTTGTTGAATTTATATTTGATGAGCTTGTACTTTTATTTATTAAAGGTGGTAGGGTTAAAGGTGGTGGTGGTAACAGATTATTAAAGGATTTTGAGTTTGAATTTTTTATTGACATATATTCACTGCTAGATGATAATGGTGTATTAATACCAGAAGATGGGTTGGAGTGGGTATATTCGGAGCGCGGAGTTATTGCAGATGAATATTCATTGGAAGAGTCGATTGATTGGTTAAGAGTGTTATATGGGCTTTGATTTCTTGGTGGTGGTGGGGGTCTATTTGCTTTACCATTGGTTGGTTGCACTATTTGTGGTAATTGTGATGATGCATCCATTTCTGACATAGGAATCGATGAAATAGTTTGAGGCATTCTTCTCGCACTATGTCTGGAAGATGGGTCCACATCTAAATTATAAAATGATGGAACTGAGCTGGCTCTTGAAAAATTTGATGATGATGGTACAGTCGTGCTGTGAAAAGTTGGTGATATTTGATCAATTTGTGATGGAGTAAGTGTGGAGTTTGGTGATGGGCCTGGTGATGGGGGTTTAAAACCAAATATATCTTTTACATTGGGTGGTGGTGGTGGTTTTCTACCATCTCTTAGACTTCCGCTATTTGGAGTTGTGGAATTTAGTGATATTGTATTTGGTTGTTGGTATTTTTGTTGTTGATTTTGTTTGTTTGCAAATGATGGTGATTCAAGATTGGGTGAGCTTTCTTTACTTGTATTTAAACTTGAACTATAGGGTGATGGTGACATTGAGATATCAATGGAAGTAGAAGAAAGTGATGACATTGAGATGCTCGAGTTAGTGCTGCTTGTTAAATAATTGGAGTTTTTTTTTGTAAACCAACTATATCTATTTTGTTTTGTAGCATCAATATTTCCTCCAACTAATTGTGAAATCAAAGTGAACCATTCCTTTTTCTCTTCTTCATTTTTAAAATATAAACCAATAATTTTTTCTTTTTTCTCATTAAGTAACAACATTTCGAAACCTTCTTTATAACCTGGTAATGAGTCAATTGAATCTCTAACGAGGCAATTTTCCAAATTGATATTTAATTTTACAGTTGAATTTGTTTTTTTATTTTTTGCTAAAATTAATAGGTCTATAAATAAAATAATAAAATATTTAATGTTAAATATTTAATAAAATGATGATTTATAAATATTTAATATATATATTTACCACTAAACAATATACACCTTAATAATTCACTTCTATCAATTTTTTTTGCAACTAAACCTTCTTTTATAAATTTTCTTGTTGATTTAACTAATTTTAAATCTTGAGGACATAAAGATTGTTCTATTTCTTTAATTTTCTTTTCATTTTCAATTCTTTCATCAGCTAATTTCTTTTGATAGTTAACTTCCTCCAATACTTGAGTTATTTTATCATAACAAAAAGTAATTGAATTATAATCCATATGTTCATGTGGTGTATTTTCTATTAGTGATTTTAATAATAAAGGATACTTGGTGATTCTTTGAATTGGTTTTATTATTAACATTGAGAATGATAAACCTCTATTTAAATAATTCTTTTCTGCTGTCTCAATATGCTGTGATACAATTTTAGATGTTGATTTTAATTTATCTAAAGAGTCACTCCATGAATTCTGATATGTACAAAATTCTTTATAAAGATTTAAATAATCAAAACTATCAAACTATGTTTTTATAAAAAAAAAATAATAAAATATTAGAAATTTTCATAAAATTTAATAGTTTATATAATAGCCAATACCTACAAATGGAATTAAAACAGCACCAATATTTTGTAAATGTGGAGGTCTATTGGGAATTCCTTCTAATTGATGAATAATTTCTTTGTGGTATTTTAAAATATCTTCAGTGCAACTAAATACATCTTGATATTGTCTTAAATCAATAAGAGTTCTGATTGGTTCAATATAAAGCTATATAAAAATA
The DNA here is from genome assembly GCF_000190715.1 of Dictyostelium purpureum. NCBI lineage: Eukaryota > Evosea > Eumycetozoa > Dictyosteliales > Dictyosteliaceae > Dictyostelium > Dictyostelium purpureum. Next base: position 1,425 of record NW_003520019.1, on the reverse strand, counting down.
AATAAAAAAAGTTAATAAATTTTTTGTTTTTCGAAATTGTTTTAAGGTTTGATTTACCTTGGTAATTAATTTTAAATCTCTAACATAATTTGCCTCTGTTTTTACAAATTCTACAACAGTTTGTTGCCTCATTCTTTCCTTTTTTAATGATGCTTCATCATGGGATAAATGTTGCGGTATATTGTTTTCTATATTTATTAATTCTTCATCAAATACAACACTGCTTGTATCTGAAAAATCTTCCTCTGTATTATTTGTACTACTGCTGCTATGCATTGCATTGCTGATTATTTTATTTATATTATTAAAATCTTCTTCTCTTATCATTTTTTATTATATTTATGTTATTTATACAAAATTTAAATGGTTTTTTCTTCTATGTTTTGTTTTATTTTTGATTGAATATTAAAAAACTATTTATTAAAAAAAAAAAATTAATATGTATTGTTATTTATTAAAAAAAATTATAATTGTTTTTTTTTTCTTTGAGTTATAACTATAGTTAAAGCACAAAAAAAAACACATACACAATTATAATAAAGAAAAAATTTATAAAATTATTAAAAAAATTATTATAGATAAAAATATAATATAAATATAAATATATAAAATATTATTATTTATAAACAAAACTATTATTATTGATTTGATTGTTGGGTAAGTATATTGAGTGAATATTAAATTTTAAAAAAAAAAAACAAAAAAAAAAACAAAATAAAATAAATTTTGATTATTATTTTTAAAATAATATTAAAAAAATGAAGGATTATATGTTTTAAAAATATACAAAATACACACAATTATGTGTGTGTGTGTGTTATTTTATGTGGTATGGGGGGAAGTGTGTGAATTTTTGTTTGTCTGTGCTTGTGTGTTTATTGATTTCATTAAAATAAAATGTTGTGAGTGTGTGTTAGTGGTTTTTTTTTTTCTTTTTTTTTTTTTGAGATAAATATAGTTATTAAATATAAATATATAAACAAATATAAATATATAAATTAGTGTATCTTGGATATGTAAAGTAAAATAAAATTTAAAAAATGTATACTTGAAATTTTGTATGTATTGTATTTTTTGATGTGTGGGGGGCATACTAAAATTTAAAAAAAAGAGATAGGGAAATTGTATCATATATAGATATGTCTTTTTTTTTATTAATAGAAATACACACTTTATATTTAAATGATTTTTTTTTATTATAATATTATTATATCATAATAGTTGTTTTTTTTTGATTGAGAGAGAAAAAAACACTTGTATCTATTTGATTGATTTTTTTTTTTTTTTTTTTTTTTTTTTTTTTCTTTTTTAAAAAAATTTTTAAAAAAATTTTTTAAATTAAAAGGGGGTTTTTTATAAAAAAAAAAAATCAAATTGAGGGGGGTTTTTTAAAATATAAAAATTTTTATTTTTTTTTTTTTTAAA
>NW_003520018.1:0-8439 GCF_000190715.1 Dictyostelium purpureum | reverse complement strand
TATTGAGATTTATAAAAAAAAAAAAAAAAAAAAAACATAAATATTATGAATATTATTTATTTTATTTCTTTAGAAATATATTTATTTATTGGATTATTTGATCTATCTCTCATCTATCTTTGTATTATTTTATTTAACAATTGCACATATTTAATTATATTTATTTTTTTTATTAAAGTTTTTTTATTTTATGATTTTTTCCTATTTTCTCTTTTCATTTTAATGATTAATAAAAATATTAATTGAAATTAGAGGAGGAATCTTTTCATAATATACACAAAAAATTATTTATAAAAATAAAAAAGATGAAAATAAAATAAAAAATAAAAATATACGCAATTGTTAAATTTTTACATATAAAATGTGTGGGTATCGCACATGCTATTCAAATAGAGTCACGTGAGTTTCATCTAAAATAATCTACTAATGAAAAAATTTAGATTTTCATTTATATTTTAATTTATTTTTTTTTCCCTTTATTTTTACTATTTAATATATTAAGATATTATAATATCATTTAAAAAAATAAAAACGAATATTAAAATTTATTTTTTCATTTTAATTGTTTAATTATCCCATTCAATAAGTAAATTGTTATAAACTTTAATTAGTTTTAAATACCAAAAACGCATCTCTTTTCTATTATTAGTTAGTTAATATTTTTAACATTTTAAATTATAATAATAGCTATTTTTTTTTATTATTATTTTTAATTGTTTTACTATTTCTATTTTTATTTTTATCATTAGTTTTATACTTTTATTTTTTTATTATTATTAATTATTATTATTTTATTTTGTAAATATGATTTGTTATTAATATATATCTGTATCTTATGTGTGTTACTTGTTATTATCTAGATTTAATATTAAAATATGTAAAAGTTTTTGATGTTGCTTTTTTAATAGCTCAATTTGGACTAAATGTTGTTCTTGAAAGTATTGCGTTTGTTTTTTATCTACCAAGTTCGATAATAGTTCCATTTGTTGTTTTGATTTTAGTGTGTTTAGTTCTTGAGTAAACAAATGCTCTTCTAAATAGCTTTTTGATTCAAACTTTATACTATTGATATATGTGGCTTCTAAATTTCTTAATTGGTCCTTTAAATGGGAAATAGTTTTCATTCTTTCCTCATCTAAAATGTCCCCACTTGTAAAATTTGGAATAGATTCTAGAATATATAGACGAGAATTGACAAGTTGCAATAAAATTGATATTTCACTTGATATAATTTGCGTGATATTTGGTTGTTGAGGTTGGTTAATATAATAATCATTTAAAGATTTCGATAAAATTGATGGTGTTTTATTTTTTATATCTTGTTGCTTTGTATATATTGTTTTGTTATTGTTACTGTTGTTACTGTTGTTGCTGTTGCTGTTATTGTTGGTATCTTCATCGGTGCTACTATTACAACTAATATTACCAATGTTTGAAGTTCCATTACATAAAGTAAATAATTTATTTAAATGATAAATAATATCTTCTCTATGACCAAATGGTTCGATACCCAATTCATTCTTTAAGTGAAGGTGGTTAATCTTTTCTATATGAAAACCATTTATATTATTATCTCTAAAATTTTTAGAGTATTGTCCATATCCAATAGATTCCAACCAGACGATAACATCATTTAAGTGCCATTTCTTATATGCATTTTTTTGAATGGGACCATATAACACTATCGCATTTGAGGTGTTAATTATATTAACGTTGCCATTGTTCGCTAAGTTGGTGTTGGTGTTTGAGTTGATAATAATATTATTTGTACTACTATTAATTTTGCATACAGATGGAGATATTGTTGGTATTTCATTTGGATTAAATTTGAAGTAAAGTGATTTTCCAGGGAAAGTTGCTACACAAACCACACCACTAATATCTTTAAACGAAATGCATGGGTATAGTGGTTCATTGGTTATATCCTTCCAAAAAGCTACACCTAAATATTCACCATTCTTTGTGAAAAATATTTCCCTGCTAATCATGTTGATACCACAGCCAATGACACAGCTTGAACCATCATTAATAAAATACGATGGTCCATATTGATCACCCTGATCATTATTGTGGCTATTTCCATCAAACTTTCTACCGTCACTACAATAACCAAATGACTTGGACTCTAAACCAATTTGCTTACTAAATGGATATGTTGAATGGGTTAAACCTACGGTGACAATTCCATTTTTTCTATCAGTTGGACCTTCTAAATAAACTTCAAAGTAACATAGTGTAACATTACTAGAAAATTGAAATGGATAATTTGACATTGCTACTGATGTTTTTTTTTTCGTCGTTTCCAATGTAATTTCATCTTTCATTTTTATTGATTTACTGCATCGTCTCCAAGCGGATGGCGGTGAGTGGCTTTGAGGCTGAGCACCACATAAAGGTGATGTAAATCCCAGGCAATTGGGGGAACTAATATCACAGACGTTTTTTGGGCTATTACTAAAACTATTTACTTTAATGTTACTTTCTACTTGATCACAGCTACTTTTATTAGGATTATTACCACTAAGTTTCTTGTTTTCTGGGTTATATTTAAATGGCTGTGTGAATACCCCTGTAATAGAAGTCCCTGGTTCGTAAAAAGCTACTGACGGATATAAAATACCATAAACATTTTCAAAAGCAGTCCCAAGATATTCCCCATTCTTTGTAAAATATATTTCTCTTCTTTTAAATGAAATTCCGCAACCAATAACATCACCTTTCTTAAAGCCAGGTCCATAAACTTCAACCAAGTAACCTCCATCTTTGTCGCTCTCTTTCCATTTGTGCTTAGTCCCATCGTCGCTATGATAACCATAAGATCTTTTGCCATAGCCAATATGTTGATTAGTAGGATACTCTTGATTAACAAGCCCAATTGAAAGGGCACCATTGTCCAAATTATTTATAACAATTTCAAAATAATTAAAATCTTCCTGTAATGGTAAATTTGATCTAATATTTCCTACACACTCCTTAGTATTGGTAATATCATTTGGAAGATATGCTGTGAGTGATGTTTCACTATCTATTACTATATTTTTTGCCACCTTATCTTCACCTTTATTCCAAATGTAATAAATAACCTCCTCATCCCCCACTAAAGTTCCCTCACCACCAATAGATAACGGTTCGTTCCCATGATGATTTGATCCACCTGTTGTTGGTGTAGTTGAGGATGTCGGTGTGGTATGTAATGAGGAGGAATTAAAATTTTGAAATTGTGGAAAGGAGTTAATTACTATAGATTCACCTGCTGACTCTAACCCTACCGTTGGAAATAAACCATGGATATTTAGTTTTTTATATGCTATACCTAGATACTCCCCATTTTTGGTAAAATATAACGATTTTGAACTTGAATCATAACCACATCCGATAACATCACCACTTGTAAAAGTTGGCCCATAATCTTTGATTTCGTTCACGCCAAAATAAAATTTCCCATCGCCCATATAACCATAGCTACCTTCAAAACAACCTGGATAAATATCATTTGGATGCTCTTGACTGGTTAACCCAATACAAATTTTGCAATTTATATTTCTATATACACATTATTATTTTTAAAAAATAATAAGTATTTATTTATCTTTTGTATGTTTATTTGTTTAAACATTTTATATTTACTCTCTATTATCATTTGTTATAAATAATTCGAAATAAGAAAAAGAGTTTGAAAAAGGTATTGTTGATTTTGCTATCTGTGAAAAAAAAAAAAAATAAGAAAAATGAAATGAATATTTAAATTAAAATATAAAAAAAAAAAAATTTTAAATTTTAAATTTTAAAAAAAAAAAAAAAAAATATAAAAAAAAAAAAAAAGAATAAAATAAATAAAGAAAAAATTAGAACATACCGTCTTTACTGATGAGTCTAATTTTTTATAGGAGCATTTGTTTTTGTCCTCTATTTCTAAAAGATCTGAATTTACATTCAATAAATCCCAATTAAATTCGCATGTTGTAATTTTTTTTTTATTAAATAGTTTTTCAACAAAGCTCATTATTTGGTTTATTTCCTGTAACAAACATTTAAAACTTTATTATAGATATTTTGCTATTATTAACTAATGTTATAATTATAACATGTACTATATTATTATTACAATATTAAACTTTTATTAAATGTTAGAATAAAAAAAAAAAAAAAAAAAAAAAACTGAACTGAGTGTTAAAAATTAAAATAAATAAAAAAAAAATGGAAATAAAAAAAATAATTGAATTCCTGTTTTGTATGGAGTTTTGACTTATATATACAAACCACATTGTTTTTTTATTTTTTATAAATTATAAAAATAAAATTTTAAATGAAAAAAAAAAAATAAAAATAAAAATAAAAAAAGGGGGTATTTATATAGTGTGGTTGGGTTATATGTTGGGTTAAACAATAAAAAATAATGTTTAATTATTTGAAGAAAGAAATAAATGGGATGTGAGTGAATAAAACAGAACATTAAATATAGAACCACCTTAGTGGTAATGTGGTATTTACGGGAGAAAACGAACAAATGTCAAAATTTTTTATTTTTATATAATTTTCTTTTTTTATTATAATTTTAACTATTATAATAAAAATCAAATGTAAAATTTTCATGAATATTTGTTTACAAATTTTTATTAAAATATATGTGTATATAATTAAAAACAATCTATATTAATTCTAGAATATTAATATTATTATTTCTATATAGAAATAAAATTTTATTTCTTTTCATTGCCCAATAACGGATTTTTTTTTGTTCTTTCATTAATGAACAAATGAGTGATCACCCCTAAATTTTCAAAAATTAAATCCAAGCAAAAAAAAAATAAAAATAAAAAAAATAGTAAAAATAATTTTTTTTTTTTTTCCTCAGAAATGAGGACAAATCACTTGGTTAGGTTTTTAAAATAAAAAAATTTGGTTTGTTATAATTAATTATTGTTTTTTTATTTTTTTTAATATGGTCTAAAAATCACAAAAATTTTAAAGTTTAAGCATTTTTCTTTGTGTTCAGTTATTAAATTTGTGCAGGTGGGTTTATTATTGGGGAAAATAATTTTAAAAAAAAAATATCCCAGGAACACTGAAAAATCATGCACACAACGACAAAAGTTTTTTTATAAGAACAATCATAATATCAATAGTTATAGTAATAAAAATAATAAAAATAAAAAATTATATAAAAATAGGTTTTAAGGTTATATTATTTTTATTAAAAAAACATTTTTAATGTAATATTTTATTTATCTAATAATTATAATGTTTAATAAAATGGTTCACTTTATGATTTAATAATAAATTTTATAAAATTATTTTTTGTTTTTAGAAAATATATTTTTTTTTTGAGGGTTTTTTTTTTTTAATTATCGGTTACAATTAAATCAATGATTTCATTATTTTCTAAGCCAATTGAAGCTGGTGTACTTTCTGGAGATAACGCTTTATTACGGAAGAGGAAACGAATAGAGTTTGAGTCACAGCCAATCTTTTTTGATGATGAATCCATGATCTTTTTAAATGGTTGAGATTTTTTGATGTTATATACGAATTGGCCTTTGTTGGTGCTAATCTGGACATTAATGTCCTCATTATCTTCGTTGTTACCACTATCGTTTTTTTCATCATTATCAGTATATTCGCCGCTGCCATTACTACGATGATGACCATTGATACCATTTGCTTTTTTGTTGGTATTATTTTCATTATGATTTTCGAGATCCATTTCGAGATTTGATTCACCATCACTACTATCGCCTTGTGGTTGTTCTTGTTGCTCTTGTTGCTCTTGTTCTTGGTGTTCCTCTTGGTGTTCTTGTTCTTGTTGTTGTTGTTGATGTTTATGTGATTTTTTTTTATTATTAGCTGAAACTACTTCAATGTCTTCGTGATCATGATGTTCGTCAATACTATCAAAGCTACTATCGTTAATATTATTTTTACTAATGTTATTTATTTTACTATTGTTACTATTATTTTTATAAAGTTCTTTCTCTAAACGTGAAATTTTATTTTGGTAGTATTCATTTTGTTGCTGAAGTTTGTGGATTTGTTGCGGGGTTAAGTTTTGTGGACTATCATTAATTACTTGAATTGTATCATCGTCTCCCTCTAATGAGTAACCAGAGACGTCATTATCTAAATATAAGTTTGGTGGCCATATTTCTGGATTGGTTTCGGTTGGATTGCAATTGAAATAGAAAGTGTAAAGTTCAATACAACGTTCATAACGCTTTCTCTTTACATCCAATGAATCATTCATACCAAAAATTGGATTGTGATGAACTTCTGATCTAATTAAATTTAATAATTCTTTATATTTAATAGTATTTAAAATAACTTCACACCATACCTAAAGTAGATAAAATAAAATTAGCTATTATTATTTTATTATTAATATTATCTACATCATAAATTATAATACTAACCTTATTAACTAATGGTGGGGCTAATAATTTTGTTGTTAAAACATCAACACCATTATCATTATCCATAACTTTTAATACAATAAATTTTACAAATTCTTCGGTTAACTTTAATGCTGGTGAGAAATTTAATCTCTTTAAAATGAAATAAAAACTAAAATTACCCAAAATTCTATGCTCCAGTTCTAAGGCTTTTTGTTTATGATTGTCTTCGTAGAGGTTTTGCATAGAAATGGTTGGTGTATTTGAACTTGATGAAATACCACTTGATGCAGTGGTGATTGTAGCTTTATTACTCGAATAATAGTTGAAACCTGAGTTTATTTTCTTGCTTGGAGTAGTTGTAATTGGGGAAGATGATTCGTTATAGTCATTTGAGGAGGAGTCGTCGAAATCGAGTGTATTCATTGCCCTTTTCTTTTCGCTTATTGTCAAGTTGTTTGGTGAATGGGTTGATGGAGTCATGATATTTGCGTTGCTACCATTCATATTTAAGCCAACTCCACTATTGTTAAGAGAACCGCCGCTGCCACTTCCAATGCCAACTCCACTGCTATTTAAAGAATTGATTTGACTGCCAGTACCACCCATGCTACTACTGAGAATCCCTGCTGCTGTGTTGGCATTATTGTTCATCATTTCTTCTTTAAGTAACTCTTTTAATCTGTTGATTAAATCATCTTTATAATAAAACGAGGTTTTAATGACACCACCTCTTTGTGCAATGGCACTCTTTAATTGACTCGATGTTAATACTGAAATTGGTTTTCCAAAAACTTTATGTTCATATTGTTGAAACTCTTGATCATAGTCTGTTGTCATTTTTCTTTGTTGTAATTATATATATATATACTAAAAAAAAAAAATAAAAAAAAAAGTATTATACCAATGTTTTTGATTTGATTATTTGATTGGGGTGATGTGTTTAAGATTTTTTTTAAAAAAAATTTTATGTGGGGTTTTTTTTATTTTTTTATTTTTTGTATAACTTTATTTGGATTTATAATTATTAACTTTTATTTAAATTTTTTTTATTTTATTAATAAATAAAAAATAAAATAAAATAAAAATAAGAAAAAAAAATAATAATAATTTAAATATTTAATTAATTATTTTAAGAAAAAAACAAAATTATCTGAAATATATAAATATATTACTATTAATATTAATATTATACTATTTATTTATTTATAAATATATTATTATAATTATTATTGTTATTATGATACCAAATAGATATATATTGTATTATTTATATAAAAATGTATGGTATGAATAAAAGAATGTATCTTTATTTAATTTTTTAAAATTTTTTAAAAATAAATTTAAATTTAAATTAATTTAAAATTTAAAATTTAAAATTTAAAAATTTAAAAATAATATACTTTGTAATTGAATATATAAATAATAATTGTGGCTATTATAACTATAAAAAAATAAAAAATAAAAAAAATAAAAAAACGAAAAAAAATTAAAAAAAAAAAATTAAATTTAAATTAAAAAAAATAATAATTTAATTATTTTTTTTTTTAATTTTTTTTTTTTTTTTTTTTTTATTTTTTTAAATTGTATTTAAAACCATAATAATATTAGGTTGAAATACAGATCCAAGTTTAAAAAACAATTCAAATTTAAATATTTATTAAATTCTGATTTAAATTGAAATTAATTTTATTTGATTTTTTTATATTTAAAAAGATATTTTATTTATTTTTATTTTTATATTATTTTTGGGTTGTTTTTTTTTTTTTTTTTTTTTTTTTTTTGATTTTAATTAAAAACACCCTATAATTACCCCCCCTTTAAAAATTAATTAAAAAAATTGGGAAAAAAAATTTTAAAAGTTGAAATTTTGGTTATTGGAAATGTTGTTGGGGGGGGGGGGGGTTTTTTCCTTTTTTTGGGTTTTTTTTTTTTTTTTGGGGGGGGGCTTTTTTTATTCTTTGGGGGGGGAAATTGAATTTTCATTACCTTTATTTTCAAAATTTTCATTACTGGGGGGGATTGGTTCAAAAATTTCATCATTTTCCATTTT
>NW_003520017.1:0-8494 GCF_000190715.1 Dictyostelium purpureum | reverse complement strand
AAAAAAAAAGAAAAAAAAAAAAAAGATTTCCATTAAATAGATATTAGTTTTTATTGGCACATTTCTTTGTGAATAAAAATAATCAAAAAAAAAAAAATAAATAAACCCAAAAAAAACAAAATATAAAACCAAAAAAAAATATATAAAATAAATAATAAAAGAGTTTTTTTATAAAATGGTCAAACCAAGAAATAATAAAAAAAATAAAAAAATTAATAACCAATGCGATGTTCCAATCAACTTTTCTGCAAACACTGAAGCTGATGAAATGGAAATAGAATATAAAGCTGATCCAAATGAAATATTTTTACTTGTACCAAACTCAAAAATGTTGAAAGTAAACAGAGCTTTGCAAGTATCGGGTCATTACAAATTGAAGCTCGCTGCCTTAGATCTCCTTGATGACCATGTCTCAAATAAAGATTTATTATCAGATTTAAGCCACAACCAATATGCTTCAGCTATTAACTACCAATTAAATCTTGCTCTCAAGTGCCATTGTAGTGTAAAATATTTAAATAGTGTTAAGGATAAAGCCAGCTCTTTATTAACTAAAATGATTATCAAAGAATGGGGAAGTTCAGATGCTACCGTAGAAAACCGTAAATTCATCTCTGATAGCCTCAAATTAATTGTAGACCCAGTTGCCTTTCCAGAAAAATACTGTTGGGAAGAAGTTAAAGATTCCATTATTATCTTGGGTAAATTCTCTCAAATGAAAAATGAAACAATAGTTTTTGAAGGCTTTCATAAATCAAAAATAGAAAATAACAAGCCAGAAATTAGCAGATCTTCATTTGTCTCATACCTAGAGATGGTTAATAAAGCATCAAATGACTCAAAGCTTCGATATAGAAATGAATGGAAAAATATCGAACCATTAGCAATCCAGGTATCAGAATTAATTTCCAAAGCACCATTGCCAGCCCGTAATGGCTTATATTGTAACAAAATTTAATGGTGTTTAGAAGTAGCAAGAAAAAAGGTAATATCACCAAAAAATAAATGAAGATTTTCCATACTTGTTAAGAATTTATGATCAAATAACATGAAGCAAGTTGCAAAAAAGATATCAGTTTTGAAGAAATGTAGTAATATAGTTCAAATGAAACATACAATAATATTTGTCAATTTCCATTAATTGATTATATATTTCAATTTTGTAATATTTCGAAATTCACATATTGGTATTTTACACAAATATCAATATACTATAAGTTGTCTCCACTGAATTGAAAAAATCAACATCACTTTTCTAATAAGGTAATATTATTATTTTTTTATTTTTTTTTCAAATACATTTATCATTATATTAATACTTTTTTATTTTAACAATATAGATTCAATTATCTTTTATAAAAACAGTTATAACAACTAAGCCACCAAGGCATTTTTTATTTTTTAAAATAATAAAGTGAAGATGCAATTGAAAATGCAATATAAGATGAAATTCAGGATAAAAGTGAAATTTAAGAAAATTCAAAAGTATTAAACTAAAATACAAAATAGTATTGATTTTTAAAACCTCATCCAGTATAAAACCAAAAGAAAAAGCCGAGTACACTTAAAAACAATAATCAAAATTTTAAAAAATAATTTAATTTTTATAGTAATAAATAAATAAACAAAGTTTTATTTGACTATAATAAAGAAAAATAAAATATTCATAAAAAAAAAAAAAAGTAATTTATTTGTATATTTTTAATGCTATTAACATAGAACTATTTTATTTATTTAATTTTTTGATGGTAGTTCTTTGTTGTTTTATTAATATATTATTTAAGACTTGCTGGTGATGTTTCTAGGTTCAATCTTAGTCTCTTATTGGATATACATTTCACGTTCGATATTATTACTTTTAATATATTTTCTACGACTGAGTGACCTATTACTTTAGTGTTTATTAAGTGATTGAAAAATTATGATTATCTTCAGTTTTTACCAATTATCGTTATCACCGTAGGGGAATAGTACCTGATTTAATTGTTTTCTTATTTCATATTCATTATAAGCTGTCTTTGGGTGTTGTTTGTGATTCTTTCAAAAGTATACTACCCCAATTTTTAGTAAATATCAACACGTTATCATAGCCATTTTAAATTTTTAAAATAATTTATTTTTAAAAAATCTAATAATTTTTTTAAAATTTTTTTCTTAAATTTTTTTTTTATTTTTTTTTTTATTTTTATTTTTTTCGATCACAACAAACAAAAAAACACATAAATAATTTTAATAATGTAAACTATAGCACATCCAATAATAATTCAAATAATAATGCCAATGGTTCAAATAATAATAATACATTAAATAGTTCATGCAATAGTACACAGTGGTTTAAATTCAAATAGAAATTATTTGTCATCATCAACAGCATCATTAACAAACATTCCAACTATTATAACAACTTCACCATCATCTTCATTAAAGAATAGTAATAGTCAATAGTTTTGTTGCTGCATCATCCTCCTTAATTAATTCCACAACAAGTAATAATTTAACATCATATGACGAGGTTGAAAAAGGATTCAGGGTCCATGAAGAAGATGAGGCAGTCGAATTAAACGAATCATTAAATGAATTTAACAATGAAAGCAGGGTTGGTGTTGGTCGTGACGATTGTGATGTTGGCGAGGCTCAAGAAGAAGATGATGACAATAACAAGAATATGGAATTTAAATTCGATTTAGATTTGACTACAATTAATGTAATGGACTATATCGATGACTTTGAAAAGAAATTATTGGAATATTCAGAAAAAGAACAAATAGTCCAAGATTTCAACAAAAATAACATAGATTTAATTCAATATTCAAAACAGGTAGGAGAATCACTAGAAAAATATGACAAAGAAATGAATGCACTCTATCAAGATATTTTACCCGATTGTAAGTATCATATGGTTTTTTAAACATATTCTCTAGTTTTAATTATTTATATATATTAAAATTTATCATTTATCTAGATGTAAATGAAAGGGGAAACTTTCATTTAATGTATAAAGCAATCACAGAAAGCAAGTCTTTATTGGTCGGATTTGAAACAATGTTAAATGGTTTTCAAAATGAATTAGCAAGTATTTCAAAAGAAATGCGTACACTACAAGGATTATCAATGAATGAAAATTTAAATGCACAAACAGAAAAAATGTAGTTGAAAAATTACATAAAATAATTGACGAGGTTTCAATTTCAGATGATTTAATAACGTATGTATATCGTAACACCTTTATATTTAAAGTTAAAAATATACTAATTCTTATTTGTTTATAGTTTATTAACACATGGCGAAGTTAATGATCAATATTTACAATATCTATCAATCTTTAGTAAAAAATTGGATATATTCAAACACAAAAAAGCGAAGGTGTATTTGCCACAGGTGAAGTTGAGGAGGTTATATTAAAATTAAAACCTTTCGATAACAGGTAAGTAAATTAATACATTATTTTAAAACAACAACAACAACAACAACAACAACAACAACAACAACGAACCCATATACATATAGAAAATGGCATCGTTAAGGGAATAGAAACAGAATTACTAACATAAATTAAATTAACTTTATTAATTTTCAAAAGACAGATTTACCAAATTAAAACCATTCAATACCCTTACAGAATCTGCTGTCGTCGATATCATGATTGAAAGGATATTAATCAACTATATAAAGATTTGGCCTAATTAATCCAACCACGAACTATTGCTTCTATATTATAATAATCTCAAAACCAATATCAATAATTATCATAAAAAGTCACAAAGTCGCAGAAACTCAAATTCTTTCAAAGTCTTTCAATCTCGAGTAAATCAGATAAAGCAAAGTTCAAATCAATTACAAGTTCATGTAAATTCAAAAAGTGTTATGGAAGTACCGTTCAGCTCTTATAGACGCTAGTGCACGGTTTTCATGTATGAAAAAAACATTGGCAAAAAAAAGATTAAACTTAGATCCAACTAAATACTAAACACTAATGAAGATATTCAATCTTATCAACCATTTATATGAATTTCAATATATTTTCCTTGGCCCAAGCAACAGTGATAGACACAAATAGTTTAGATAAGGAAAAGGGTAAACTTCAACTTTCGTTAATATTGCTCAAATTGTGAAACAGTCCAATGGTTTTAGCTTATCAAATATATTTAAAATATGACCCCCAAAAAATTTAGTATCTGATAGAGGTTCAAGTTTCATATGTGAAGTCGTCGTTTCAATAAACAAATTCTTTAAAGTAACTCCAACTTTCGCTTGCCATACATAAACATATGGTTTAACAGAAAAGTTTAATTCATCCTAATTCACAAGTACCTAGATGTTATTGTAAAGAAGACAATACAAATGATCCACCACAGTTAATTGGTATTGCTTTATTCTCATATAGTACTATGCTTCATCCTTCTACTGGCATCTCTCACCATTTTTTTAACTCAGTAAATCAATAATCAGTCCTCAGTTATTAGAAGCCTTTAAGAAAGCTAATATTAAAACATTTTATAAAAATTAATTGTTAAAAATCAATATAGTGTCAAACCAAATGCAGTTCTCGTTAAGAAATAACAGTCATACCCAAACTCGATTTATTATCATATAATTAATAAAACGCCTCACATTTTTCAGGACCATCGCTGCCGGTGCTGCTGCCGGTTGTGCTACTGTGGGTGGTGAAGGTAGCACAAGTGGTACAGGTGGCACATCAACAAGTGGATCAACTAGCATATCAACAGGTGTAATAGTAGGTAACTCTTCAGACTGGAAAGATTCTTCAGACTCATCAGCAGATCATCATCAGCTAGTAGTTCATCAGATAGTAGTACATCATCAGCTAACAGTTCATAGCCATTAAAAAATCTCACAAACTTCAAATTCCTAATCTTCTTCAAACTATAAAAATAATATTAATGTCTCTGTCTTATGAGCATACCAAGAAATACAAAGTAGGTGATCAAATAATACCAACATCAACAACAACCAAGAAACAATAGCAGTCAGACCAAGGCAATACTCATATAAACGTAGTGCACTAAGACTACCTGAAAACAAAATTGAAATAACATTCTTTAATAGGAAAACGATCAAGTATTAAAAGTAATATACATTTCATTAGAAAAGCAATTATTTAAAAAGAAGAGAACTTTTAGAACAATTAGAATTAGAAGGTCTTCAATCCGAAAACACAGTATTAAATAAGAGATTACAACTCTTCAAGATAAATTCAGCAAACAATCTTTCAACACTGGTCATGATACTTCAGTTGGTATAGGATCCATCAGCATTGGTTTCTTAGCAAACTGATGAATGCGAAAAGAAAACAGAACAAAAGCGGCAGCATCAAATTCATCAAAATCTAATATTGGTAGTTCAAATGCAGTGCTAATAGTTCACCAATCATCCCATTGAATACTTCATAAGAAATCAATGGTGATAGGATCAGAGAGACTGAACATGAATTTGAAAGTTATAGAATTGAAAAAGAGAGCTAGCAGTGGAAAAAGATTATTAGAAACCAAACAATTAATATAAAATTAGAGATTACTGACTCAAAAGGTTCATTTGGAAACAGTTAGAAATGTAAATACACAATTAAAATTTAAAATTGAAAATATTGAAGAGGAGATAAGACAAAGAATGGAAGAAAAGTTAAATATTTTAAGATAAATAAATAAATAGATAATATAGACTAATCAAGAGAAGCAATCTTAATTAGCAATTAATATAATATGATGGAATCAATTTAAAAATACAAAGAAAATAAAATTAAATAAAATTATATTTATAAGCGTTATTTTTTTTTTTATTTTTTTTTTCACAGATAAAATATAAATATATTTAGTCGAATCAGTTTAAGGTAATATATATTAATATAATTTATTTTTAGAGTAATTTAACAGCATCTTCTACGACGATGACCAATATCAATATCAATATTGATAATTTTACTGTTACCACCACTGCATGGATTAAAACATGGATTGAAACTACATGAACTGCCACTTAAGCTATTACCGAACCAAACTGATTCATTATCAGAGAATGAGACACTTCCAGATGAACTTAACATTGATTTAGATGATGCAACATTGACTGGGTTCATTGATGAAATAGATTCTATATTAAAAATAAAAATAAAAAAAAAGTTAATATTTATATTTTTAAAATTTAAAATTTAGTTTTATTAATATTTACTAATAATTGACATTTTATAATATAGTTTTTATTTTTTAATATAAACTTTGTTTTTAATTAAAATGAAAAATATACTTTTTTTTTATACATTGGTAAATTTGTGAAATATATTTCTGAATTATTAATTCATCTGAAGAAATAAATTATAACAATAAGATGATTTAATAAAAATTTATGAAATGATTTTCAATTCAAGATGGTTATAATTAAACATACATTTATAAATTATATTATTTTAAAAATTAAATAAAATATAACCCCAAACAAAAAAAATAATGTTATAGAAATAAAAAATATTAATAACTAAAAATTTTTTTTATATTTTAAAATTAAAATATTTTTTTTTTTTTTTTAATTTCTAAAAATATTAACTTAATTTATTTTTATTTTAATCTTTATTTTTATTTTTTATATATAAGGGACCACAAATATTATTATATTATTCAAATATTGATTCAATATATTTTATAAATCTACTTTGGTAATCTTTTGGGTTAACTGCTGATATTTGGGTCTAAAAAAGAAAAAAAAATAAAAGATGATATTAGTATTGAGATACCTTATTAAAAAAATATTAAATTTAATATTAAACTTACTCTATCAAAGAAAATTCCTTTTAAAGCATTTTCACCACGCTTTTTTAAATTATAAGTTGTTAGAATATCTATTAAACCTAAATAATAAACTATACCTCCATCACTTTCTTCTGTATTCGATCTATAAATTATATTTGAAGTTGGTTGTGGAGGGGTATGAATTCTTTCAAAAATACCATTAAAATCCTTTTTGAAATAGGATATATCTTTTTTCTCAAGTGACTTTGGACCTTGAGATTCTTTAAGAGTTTGAATTGTTTTGTTGTCACTAATATGTAAACCAACCAATAAACTATAATCACATATACCATGGCTGCACATCCATTCAGAGTCGATTGATAATTGTTGTATAAATACTTTTTTTAATTTACCTAAATGAATCTTTCTTTTTAAATTTAAATCCTTGAATGTTAAATCCTGAGTTTGAATATTAATACTATTATCTACACCATTTATTTGATTGCTACTATTACTTGTATTCAAACTATCTGTACCGTTTTGATAGTGATGCTGTTGTTGCTCCTTGGCTAATTTTTGCTGAATTTTATTAACGTCAACATATCTACCTATTGTTGAACCTTTTAAATCATATTTTTCTTTAATTTCCAACTTTTGTTCAGAATAGAAAAGATTGACCATTACAACAAATATGATATCTCTATGGGCACTGTTAAAATAGGAAGCACCACTTAATTTTAATTTACCCTTTAAACGATATACTCCCAAGAATCTTGGAAGCAAAGAATTTGGATACTTCATTATGTGTTGATAGTATGATGGAAATAATTTAGTGAATGTTTCATACTCGCTTGATGGAATTGTTTTTAAAAAGTATTTAGAGTCCTCCGATTTATAGAAAAAGCTACCACTTCTACCCACAGTTTGAACCTCTAAAAACTTTACAATATCAGATATATTTGGGCTGCCTATTGATGATTTGGTTCTAAGGAAATCGTTGTCGACATTATAATATTTTCTTATTGCTTTAAAAACTTTTGGTGAGAATATTGTAAACTGCCATTTATCTGATAATGAGGATGTTAATGATGCTGTAGATGATAGCTCTGTGTTTGAAGCGACTGTTGGTGGGGTTATAGTTGTTGTATTTAATGAATCTATTGTTCTTGCTATTGTTGTTACTGTTGATGATGAACATTCAGATGTGGATTCTGGTTCTATAAGATGGAATTGATTTATAATCTGTTCTTCATAAAAATCTTCACCTGAATCAATTGGGATTTTAATATTGGTTTCTTGATTAAAATCTTCTTTTGAAAAATCACTAATAATAAAAGCCCCGTCTTTTTGATTTGTTTCTCCATTATTTATTTCAAATAACTTTTTAAAACCAATAGTCAATAAATTAATATATTGTTGAGTTTCTTGATCCTGTACAAATTTTTTAAATTGATTTTCATTAGCTGATGGTCTATAAAGGGTTTCTTCGATAGCGTTTTTGGAATACTTTAATAAATTAAATGGTTTTAAAACGGATCTATATGATGATGATGGTGTTGATGAATTATTTGGTTGTTGTGGTGTTGTGGGTGGTGATACTTTATTTAATAACTTTGGATCTATTGATACCAATAGTGGTTTAGTTGGTAGTTGTTGGGTTGATAGTTGTTTGGTGGGTTGTTTAGTTGGTTGTTGTTGATGGGTGGTTTGTTGAGTTGGTTATTTGGTTGGTTGTGGACGTTGTTGTTGTATGG
>NW_003520016.1:0-8545 GCF_000190715.1 Dictyostelium purpureum | reverse complement strand
ATAATATAATATTTTTTTTTTTTTTTTATATATTAATTAAAAAAAAAAAAATATATAAAAATTAATAAGGAAAATAAAAAGGAATAATAAAATGGCATAACCCCTACCTAATTTATTAATAAAACCAGGGAATTTAAAAAAAAAATTCCAAAAAACCCCAATCCTAAAAAAAAAAAAAAAAGGAACCAACCCCCGGTTTTTTTTTTTTTTTTTTTTTTCCCAAAATTTTTTTTTTTTTTTTTTTTTTTTTTTTTTTGCCGGCACCTTTTTTATTTTTTATTTTTTATTTTTTTTATTTTCATTGTTCGTTTTAGCGTGTATTGTATTATTATTTCTGATTAATTGGTATGTATAAATTATATTTATAATTTCTTTTTAAAAAAAAAAAAAAAAAAAGAATTAAAGTCATATGATGAATCTAAGTAAATATTTGCTATTCTTAGATCACCTTGCTGAATGGAATTAACTGATCACTTTAATTCTTTTAAATTTTTTTTTAAAAAATTTTCAAAGACATTCTTTTTATTTAAATACTAATATTTTTTTTATTATTATACAGAGTTCTTATTTCTTTCCTTTTTGTCCTTATTGCTGAGTCTATCTATTAAACTTTAAAAAAATAAATAAATAAATGTTTATAAACATTTTGTTACTTTCTCAAAAAAAAAAAAAAACAATTAATATATGGATTAATTCATGTATATTTTTTATTATTTTTATTATTTTAATTATTTATACATATATACATACATATATATATTTACTCTTAACACTAATTTTTAATTTTTTTTTTCCAAATATTAATAATTTCAAAACCAGATAAACAGTGTTGCTATGGCAACAAAAACACACCACACAAAACCCAAAAAAAAAAATAAAAAAAAAATAAAAAACAAAAAAATTAATTTTTTTTATGTTTTTTTTATTTTTTTTTTTCATAAATTAAAAAAAATTTGTTTAAATAGGTTTCTTTTATTTCATTTTATTTACCTTTTTATATTTATTTAGATATATATTTTAACAAAATAAATAGTAATAATAATTGTAAAAATAATAATAAAAACAATTATTATAACTATTTATTTAATAAATAATGAATTTTTTAAATAGAGTTTCAAAATCCAAATCAATTTTAAAAAGTTCAAATTGCATTAATTATTGTACAACTGCAATACCAACACAAAAACAAAACTATAGCACTAAAAATGAAAATACAACTCCTCCAATAAAAAATGACCTTTTTACACCAAATACATTTCAAAGTATAGTTGGTTATATGAATAAACCATTCGAAGGAAAGCAATCAGAATATTCACAAACCCACCACTCAGTATTAAATATGACTTTAGATCAATTAATCGAAATGTATAAGGTAACCATCACCATTCTTTACTAAAACGAAAAAAAATTTATTCTTTTATTTATTGAATACTGACAACATTAATTTATTTAATTCTATATAGAATAGAAAAGTTGTTGATCTTAGTCATGTTCCAACTTTAGACCCACAAGATGTTTTTGTTAATGGAGAACTTAAATTAGCCGAAGTTGATGTATTTGGTTTTGATTATGACTATACTTTAGCAAATTATAGTGATCAAGTACAACATTTGATATACGATCTCGCCACTAGCTATTTAGTAGATGAACAAAATTATCCTGCTGAACTCAAGAATCTTAAATATGATAGTTTTGCGATTAGAGGTTTACATTTTGATATGAACCATGGTTTATTAATGAAACTAGATTTTTTAAATAATATTCAGGTTTGTATTCATTTTAATAACTTTATTTACTATATTCACTTTACTAACAATGTTAATCATTATTTTAGCCAGGTGCAATTTATCACGGTCGTAAATCATTAACAAAAGAACAGGTTATCGAAAAATATGGCTCGATGCAATTAAAAAAATATTATTGCGAAAACTTTTTAAAACCAATGTCAGATATATTTTGCCTCCCAGAAGCATGTTTAATTAGTAATACTATTCAATATTTAACAGAGCATAATTTATCATTCGAGCCAAGAATTATTTATGAAGATGTTACAAAAGCTGTTGGTAAAGTTCATTTAGGCGGTGGCTTACATGATCAAATTATTGAAAATCTCCCTCTCTATTTGAACAAGCATCCATTATTAGGTGATTTCTTATTAAAATTAAAAAAAGCTGGTAAAAAAGTAATTATACATATAAATAATACATTCATATTAAATATAAATTACTAATTACAATTTTTATATAATTCAAAAAGTTATTTTTATTGACAAACAACTCATACTACTACGCAAATCATGGTATGAAATATTTATTGAATGATCAATTAGGTGACGAATATACAGATTGGACAGATTTATTCGATGTAATCATTACACAATGCGATAAACCATCATTCTTTGGGAAAGGTAGACCCTTTAGACTTTTTGACCCAAGTTCACAAAGATTAGATTGGAGAGAAGTTAGCGAATTTACACCAAAAAAAGTTTATGTAGGAGGAAGTTTAAAGAAATTTACAGAAATTAGCAAATGGAGAGGTAGAAGTGTAATGTATTTTGGGGATCATTTATTTTCTGACTTGGTCGAACCTTCATTAAGAGAAGGTTGGAAAACTGTTAGTATCATTAAAGAACTTGAAACTGAAGTCGCCATTCAAAACTCACCAAAATACAGAGAACAATTAGCAGATTTATTACAACTCGAAGATGTCATTAGAAGATGTCAATTCTTCAAAGGTGAAAAGAAAGATTTATTTTTAGAAAAATTAAAACAAGAAAGATACCAAAAACGTATAGCCTTAAAAGAACCATTCAACCCTAACTTTGGCTCCATCTTTAGAACCCACAGCAACCCAACCTCATTTGCTTTATCTATTCAAAGATATGGTGATCTTTATACTTCGAAAATTGAAAACTTTACATCATATCCACTAAACTATGTATTTTATCCATCAAGAAACTATCTTCCACACGAATTTAAATTAAACTAAAATAAATAAAATTAAAAAATGTAATATCAAAAATAAAAAATTTGTTTAAATAAAAAAAAAAAAATCAAAAACAAAATATAAAAATAAATAAATAAATAAATAGACGGTATAATAATAATTAGATTAAAAATAAAAATAAATTCTAATTTATTTATTTTTTGCTTGATTTGCCTTTCTTTAATCTGTTCTTCTTTTCCTTTCTTTGTTTTCTTGAGGTTTGTGGTCTTGTGTATAAACCAGCCTAAAAAATAATAAAAATAAAATAATAATACGAACATAATAATAAAAAGAGAAAGTTTTAAATTATAATAATAGTAATAATTATTATAATTAATTATGATTAGTTTACCGTGTTCATTTATACAAAGATTATTATCAAGTAATGGGATAATAATCTGTGGGATTGTTATAGTATATGAAAGCAAATTACTTACTCTGGCAAGACGGTATTTTGGTTCGTATTTCTTGGCAACTTCGAGGGTATCGTAGATTAAACCAAAACCAGTTGATTTACCACCACCGAAATCGGTTTTGAAACCAAATAAGAAGATGGTTTCGGTGTCAGCAACTTTGTGAAGTTTGGCAATGGTAGCTTTTAAGTCTTTTTTGGAGACGTTAGCTTTACCTGGGTGGGTAACTTCAACAACGAATTGCTTTCTTGAGAGGAGACGGTTAGTTAAAACCTTTCTGGTACGAACAACAACGGCAGCTTTATCCATGATTTCCCTATTGTTTATAAATTATTATATAAATTAATATTGATATAAAAGATTTGATGGATTGATGATGGATTAATGATAGATAATGATGAATAAATAAAGATAAATGATAATCATAACATTTTCTCTAAAAATTCTCATTATATAAAATTACATCATATATCATATAATTTTACATACGATTTGGTTATTACAAAAAGAGGAACAAGAGAATGAAAAAATTTGATTTTGATAGCCAACCACCACGCACAAATTTTTAAAAAATTTTTAAAAAAAAAAAAATAAAAAATTTTCGTTTTTTTGATGGTTATGTTTTTTAAAAACTTTTTTTTTTTTTTTTTTAAAACTTTCATAAAATAATTTTTTTTTAATTTTTCATTATTAAAATTAAATAAATAATTTAATAAAATAATTTAATAAAATGAATAATAATAATATAAATGAAGATAAAAAATACTTAGAAATTCCAGATTCAGATATTGTTTTACCAGCTGCAGTTGACAGTTATTTAAGACAAAAATTAAAAACACAATCATTAGAAGCATGTGGTGATTCAGTTGGTAAATTTGCAGAATGTTCAAAAGATAAATATATTTCAGTAGTTTGGGAATGTAGAGAATTACAACAATTAATGAAAAACTGTTTATCAGATTAGTAAGTGATAGAACTTTATTTTAACTATTTTATATTTTATTAATTTTATCTTTTTAAATTTAGTACCACTAAAGAGAAATTGGTTGAATTAAAAAGAGAATGGATAGATGCATCAAAAAAGAAATTATATGAAAAAAGACAAAAAGCAGCAGCTGAAAAAGAACAATCTGAACAAAATAAATAAACTAAAAATAAATAAATAATAAATGTAGATATACAAATTGAAAAAAAAAAAAAACCCAGATCAATACCAAATTTAAATTTAACAATAATAAAATGTATATATTAAATAAAGTTTTTATAGTTGTATCAAATAAAAAGAGACTATTGTTTTTATTTATTTTTTATTTATAAATTAAAATTGTATTTTTTATTTATTTTTTATTTTAATTCTTGTTTAAAAAATTATTTATTGGATATATATTAAATTAAAAAAGGTGGGTTTTGCCACAGATTAATCTAATTCGATTTGTTGATTGTTTGATTTCTTTTTTTTTTTTTTTTTGTGTTTTTTTTTAATATTTTTTTTTTGTTTTTGTTTTATGAGATTATTGTTTTAGAAGAAATAAAATTTTTTTTTTTTGTTTTTTTTTTTGTTTTGTGAAACTATTGTGAGGTTTTTATATTGTTGTTATTATGTTTAATATTGTGTTTTGTTGTTATGGTTATAACAGAGCACTTCTGTTTATAATTGATTCTAAATATTTAATTTTTTTTTTTTTTTTTTTCAAATCTTTGCAATTAAAAAAAAGGAAGTGAGAAAAAAAAAAGATTATATACATATGTGTTGAATTATTGATTTGCAATTGCCATATTTTTTTTGAAGGCTGTAAGTACTGGATAGATATTTTCGAAAGCTTCATAAATCTCTTCACGAACTTTAGCACCAGTTAAAACAATTTTACCTGAAACAAAAATAAGTAATACAACTTTTGGTTGAATCATTTTATAAATTAAACCAGGGAAAATTTCAGGTTCATACTATTGTAGTGGGGGGAAGTGGTAATAGATTTTTTTAAAAAAAAAAAACAGGTGTGTTAATTATTTGTGTGTTTTGAAAATTTAATTTTGCGCTTTTTTTTTTTTTTTTTTTTTGTCGTTAAATTTAATAAATGTATTCTATTACTTACATTTGTGAAAGATGTATGAGCGTTATGTAAAAGTTCTAATTTAATTGGAAATTTAACATCACATGAACCAACAATATTTTGAATCTTAAAGTCAGTGAATCTGGCAGGAAAATCTAACTTTTGAATGATTCTTGCATATTTTCTTGCAGCATATTTACTGGCATCTTCACTCTTTGCACCTGTGCAAACCATTTTGCCACTTTTAAAAATTAATGCTGTAGTTTTTGGTTCCCTAATTCTCATAATTACGGCAGCAAAACGCTAAGAAAAAAAAAAATATTAATAAATAAATAATTATTTGGTTTTACTAAAAATATGGTTAAAACACTAACTTTTGGATTGTACTCAGCATTTCTTGCACCTAAAGCAATTGCTTTTAAATCCAATTCTGTTGCCATATTAACAGTTGAAACTATATTTCTAATTTTTTTTAAAAAAAAAAAAGTGTTAAAATAAACAAGAAAAAAAAAAAGTAACTACTTTATAATTAAACTTACTGTAAAGTTGGAATGATGCCTGATGGATGTTTTGATAAATCTACATTTTGGGCTGGTGTAGATGATGTTGATGCACCTACTGTTGGTACAGAGGCTGATGATGTGGTTGTAGTAGTTGTTGTTGTTTGTGAGCTCATTATAATTATTTATTTATTTATTTCTATTTATTTATTATTTATTTATTATTTATTTATATGTTTATATTTATTGTATTTATTTATTATATACCAAATTACAATATTATTTAAAAATAGTTTTTTTTTTAATATTTATTTATAGACAAAAAAAAAAAAAATACTAAAAACTATTTACTAAAAAAAAAAAAGAGTAAAAATATGAAAAAAAAAAAAAAGTTTAAAATTTTATTTGTTGTGTTATTTATTTATTAAAAAATTAAATATTTTATTTAGACTGTATATAGAGATAATTAAATATCTATATATTTATATTTTAGTTTACTGATAAGAAAAAAAGTAAAATCGATGATTGATAACTTTAATATTTATTTATAGTGTTTTCTTAAAAAAAAAAAAAAAAAGATACTATATAAAAAAATAAACTTTAATTAATTATATGTTTGGTGTTATTGAGAATAAAAAAAAAAAAAATTTTTTTACAAAAAAAAAAAATTAAAAAAAAATTTTGGAAAAAAAAAAAAAAAAAAAAAAAAAAAAAAAATATAAATTTAAAATTTTTTTTTTTTTATTTTAAATTTTTAAAAAATAATTGTATTTTTCCTCATAATTATTTTATATGTATATATATAAGTAAAATGAATAATAAAATGATAAAAAAAAAAATAAAAAATTATTTATATTGAAAAAAAAAAAATAAATAAATAATATAATAAATAATAAAGTTGGGAATTAAAATTTTAAAAATTTAAAATTAAAATTTAAATTAAGTTTAAAATTAAAATTCATTTTTTTTTTTTTTTTGAAAATCCAATTTAAAAAAAAACTAAGAATATTATAATAATTAATATATTTGAATTGTTTATTTATTTATTTATTTTTCTAAAAAGAGTACATAATCAGCCAAACTTTTGATTTGTTCATTACCACTTGGAGATGCTGATGAAATTTTTGGGATTGGGATTGGTTTTAAAGTATTCGACTCTTTATCGAAGGTCCAACCTTTTGAGGTGGTAACTAAAGTTGATAAAAAAAAAAAATATGTTACTATAAAATATCAGAAAATTATAATGAAAATAAATTAAAATAATTACATGAAATAGTATCATCATTTGAAAGTCCTAAAAATGAACTGCAGTCGTTAACAGTAATAGATGAATATGCGTCAGAAATAAGATTAAATGTACGTGATTGGTATAATTTCTTGAGAGTATTTAAGAGTGGAGCATAGTCATCACCAAGACCTTCTGAAAGAGCTTTATATGTTGAAGTTGAATCTGATTGTGAAATACTCTTTACAATATTCCAAATATTTTTTAATGGTTGGTTTGAATTTTTAAAATCTTGAGGAATTCTTTTATAGAGAAGTTTGGCGTTAACACTACAGAATAAATTAAAATGTGTCGGGTTAGTTTATTGAATACTTAATATGATTGTATATGATTGTTGTTATAGTAATATTAATTAACCTACATATCATTTTCGATTAATAAAGTAAGCATATATATTCCATAGTAGCTTTTGATTGTATCCTAAATTAAAAAAAAGTATGGATATTAATATAAAATTCTAATAATCTATATAAAATACCAATTGATGTTTCGAATGTACCCTGCCTTCAATCTCTAAATTTTCGCAGTACTGTCTAACTTTCTTAAAATCGTTTGCTTTGACAAATGAATCAATTTCTGTAAAGGCCATTATTATATAATACAATATTTATTTGTTTGGTTTATTTATAATTTAATTTATAAAAAAATTTAAAAAAATTTAAAAAAAAGAAATTAATAAAAAAAAAAGAAAAAATTTATAGAAAAAAAAAAAAAAATCACAAATTAAAAAAAATAAAAAAAAATAAAAAAATTTTCACATTAATAAATACATTTAAATAAAGTTTATTAACACTTTAGGTTTTATTTTATTGTAATTTTTATTTCCCCAGATTTCTACTTAGAGGAGTAGTGGGGTGAGCATTTCGGGTAGATCTTTTACTTCTATTAATAAGATTATTATTATTATTATTATTATTATTATTATTATTATTATTATTATTATTATTATTATTATTATTATTATTGGTATTATTATTGGTATTATTATTGGTATTATTATTGGTATTTCTTTTTATAGTATTTCCATTTGGTTTTAATTTTGAAGCTCTCGTCACAGGTGATTGAATCGTACTATCCTCAATTATAATAATGGGTTGATTTCTTTTTTTATCATTCGAGATAATATCTAAATCGTCATCTGAAAATAAATTTATGATATCTCCTTTATCTTTTTCGTTCTTTTCATCTTTTTTATCTTCTTCCATTTTGTCCCCATTACTGTTATTATTTGACTTGTTTGGTAATTTGCCATTTTGATTATCATGGTTATTAATATCCATGAGATTATTATTATTATTATTATTATTATTA
>NW_003520015.1:0-8628 GCF_000190715.1 Dictyostelium purpureum | reverse complement strand
TAAATAAAGACGGAAAATACATCAGCTGAAACTACTTCCCTAAATATCTGGTATTGGTTGCCAACATTACCGATACCAGAGCAGTTTTTTTTTTCAATTATTTTTTTTTAAATTAAATTTTTTTTATTTTTTTTTTTTTTGTGTTTTACAATAAAAAATACATATGAACACAAATTCTGATTGGATAAATATAAAAAACGATTTATTTTTTACAATTTTTTATTTTTTTTTTTTTTTCTTTTAATTTAATTTTCCTAGCTATTTTGATACACACCATTTTTTTTTTTATTTTATTTATTATTTTTTTTTTTTTAAAAGAAATCATAAGTATATATGTAAAAAAAAAATTAACGTGAAAAATTAATTGTATTTTAAAAATAATAGATATAAATAATTTAAAAATAAAAAAAATTAATCGAAAAAAAAAAAAAAAAAAAAAAAAAAAAAAGGATTTAAAAACCCCCTTAAAAAAAAAAAAGATTTAAAAATCTTTTTTTTTTAGAAAAAAAAATGATTATAAATAAACATTATCAAAATAATGGTTTAAAAAATAATAATAATAGAAACAATATTAATAATATTCAAGTTAAAAATAACAATATGTCTCTGAAAATTTATAGTGATACATGTAGCGATAATTATAATGCACAATATAATAATCACAATCATATTAATAATAATTTTTCAAATAAAATTCAATCACTCACAATTCAAGAATATGATCACAATAATGATAATAATAAATATAATAACAGTAATGATAAAATAAATTATAATAATAAAAATATTGAAACTAATATTAATTCCCTACCATCACCCCCTCAACACACAAAACAACCACATAACCACTTATCACAATCACACACAAACACACAACCACCAACACACACAGAAAATAATGAAAACAAATTTGGGGCTTCTATTTTTAAATCTATTAACGAAAATTATAATAATATAAATAATAATAATAATAACATTAAAAACTTCAATTTTAATGATAACATAAATAAAAATTTTTTTGAAAATAATATTAATTGTAAAAATAATAATTGTAATAATAATAATAATAATAGTAGTAATATAGCTGATATAAATAAAAATAATTTAAATAATAAAAAAAGTATAATAATAGGAAGTAGTTATAATTTAAAAGTTAATAATTATTTAAATACAAAAACAGATACAAATACAAATACAAATACAAATACAGATACAGATACAGATACAAATAATAATAATAATAATAATAATAATAATAATAATAATAATAATAATAATAATAATAATAATAATAATAATAATATTATAGATTGTGATAATAGTGATAGTAGTAGTGAAAGTAGTAGTGACAGTTTTACAAGTAATAGTGATAATTATTTATCATATGATTGTTATAGTGACTCAAGTAGTAGTTTAAATAGTAATAATTATCCAGCAAATAGTAGTAGTAATAGAAATACACAAATATTTACAAATATTAATTTTAATAAAAATAAAAATCAAATGAATGAAACATTAAATATTGAATCATTAAATAATTATTTTGTAAATTATTTTCAGGATTCATTAGATATAGAACTTGTTAAAATTCATTTAAATAGTGGTTATTTTATTGCTGGTTCAAATTGTAGTGGTAGTTTAGAAATCATACTTAATAATGATATAAAGACAGCTGGTATCAATTTAAAGTGGAAAGCATTCGAGCATGTTATAGTCTGTCAATCCAATACAAAATCATCAAATAGTATATCAAAAGATCCATCCTTTGAAATTATTGATGCCTCATCTATGGTCTCTGCATATAGTTTAAAAGAAAGTAGTAGTTCAATTACAAGTGGAAAGGGATCAACTATCTCAAAATCAAGTACAATTGCAAAGAATTTAAAGGTTTTAAAATCCTTAAAGAGTGGTGTAAACACAATTAAAAATAGTGGTAGTATCAATAGCTTTTTAAAGATCTCTTCCTCCTCATCCTCATTCAACCTACAAAACCACTATGGCATTCAAAATAATGAAAAATGTCAACAAAAGAAAATCATTTATAAAACTACAGAAAATATTTTCAATACTGATGACACTGATGGTATTATGGGTGCCGGCACTCATATCATCCCATTCAGCTTCCCCATCCCATCCCATTTACCAAGTTCTTTTTGTGACTATAGCTTTGATAAAGAAACAGGTGAAAAAATCATTTCTGCAGTCCTCTACCGTTTATCTGTATCATTTGTAGAATCAGTTCAACAGTTTAAATTAAAGAAATCATTTTCAGTTTGCGAGCCATCTATCGTATCAGCAAGTGTAAATGAAATACCATTAAAGAGTGAAAAAAGAAAATCATTCATTGGCACCTCTGGTTTTGTGCATCTTAAAGTTTTCCTAAAGAGAAATGTCTTTTTCCCAGGAGAAAAGATACCCATTCAAATTAAAATTGAAAATTCAACTTCAAAAAGTGTCGAATATGTTCAAGTTTCAATAAAGAAGATTCAAACTCTTTTATTAAACAAAAGTGATTTCTTGAACAGCGCTTTAAATCACAGTGGTAGTATTGACAAGGATTCATTATTAACAATAATAGACGACAAGGACGTAAATGATTTGGATTCAGTAGATGAAAATGAATCTACCATATCAGATTTCAACAATAAAAACCATGGCCATCACAATGCAAATGGAAATGTAACAGTAGTTAGCGATGGTAAAGATGGTAAAAAAATATGTAAAAAAACTTCAATCAAAACTCTTCAAAAATATGGTGGATGTTCATCTCATTCCAATTATAACGAAGTAATATCATTTAACACTGACGAAATTAAATCATGTAATCAAACTACAAATGGTTCTTTGATCAATTGCAAATACGAATTAATTATTCAATGTGTTATAAAAAGAACATTGCATTCAGTAAGAACTAAAGTACCAATATTATTTGGTAATTTACCTTCAAATGATGCATCAACTTCAATTTTTGAAGATGAATATAAATTATATTTATTAAATATTTAACATAATAATAATAATAACAATAATAGAAAATTAAAAAAAAAAATTATTTTTTTCAGTAATATACAGCAATTTTTTTTTTTTGTTTTCAAAAAGATTTTAATAAAATAATTTTTAATATTATTTATTTATTCATTAAAAAAAAAAAAAAAACACACCACTTTGTTATGATCACCCCATCACAAAAAAATATCTTTTTTTTTTTTTTTTTACCCATTTTTATTTTTCTTAATAATACAATTCAAATTTATTAATTTTATTATTAAAATAATATATTATATTATTTTTCATTTTTCATTTTGATTTTTTCTTTTTTATTTTTTTTTTTAATATATTTTTTTTTTTTATACAAACCCCATTTAAAAGTGGTTTTTTTTTTTGTTAAAAATTTATTGGGGGTTTTTTTTTATGGGGCAAGGCTCCGCTCCTGTTACAAATATTACTTTCAAAGAAAAAAAAAAATTTTAAAAAAAATTAAAAAAAAAAAAAAAATTTCATTATTTTTTTAATTAAAATTTTATTTTTTCAAAAGATTTATTTTAAATTTATCAAGAAAAAATAAAATTTTAAGGTGATAAACAAGATTTCATTAAAAATATAACCAATCATTTTTAAAAAAATAAAAAAACACATTTACCAAACACGTGAAATTTTTTTTTTTTCCTCAACCCCACTTTTATTATTTTAAATTTAAATAAATAAAATTTAAATTTTTTTGTGAAATGGATTTTGATTTATTAAACATCAATGATGCAAATTTAATTTTTTTCTTTTTTATGAATAGATTAAATCACAAAAAAATAATATCAAAATTTTTTTTTGTAAAAAAAAAAAAGTTTGATGGTGTTTTTTAGTGCAAATATCAATTTATAAGAAAAATTATTTAATCAAATTTTGGGAAAGCTGTGTTTTAGTAATGATGAAGCTTTGATTTTAAAAGTAAAGGGCCAATCATTTTACAGCACCCAGATTAAAAAAAAAAAATTACAGTCACTATTGATTTTTTAAAAAAAGTTTTGTGTATTTTTTTATAATTTATTTTTTATATAATAAAATAATTTTTTTTATCTTCCAAAAAAGGGGGTTTGTTTATTAAAAATAAGAAAATCAAGAGGTTGGAAATGTAAATATGGCAAAAAAAAAAACCACCAAGATATTACTTTATTTTATTTAATTTTTTTTTTATAATTTATTATATATTTTTTTAATTTGTGCATTTTTAAAAAAAATATTTAAATGCAATTTTTTTTCATTTTATAATCAATTTCAACAATCAAATAAATAATTTATTAGTATCTAATTCTTTCTTTAAATAATATTCAAAATAAAATGTCACAATCACTTACCGGTTTAGTCCATTTATTAGCTAATGCTCAATGCCACCTTAGAACCAGCACCAATTGGGACGGTAACCACACCCAAGCCAATGCAGTTTTAAATTATCAAAACAGCAAAGATGCTAGATTCGATGGTTCAGAAGCATGGTGTGCCTCAGTTAACGATACTAATCAATTCATTATTGCTGGTTGTGAAGTACCAAGAACCTTTGTTGCCCTTTCAATTCAAGGTCGTGGTGATGCTGGTAAGTTTTTATAAAATTATTAATTTGATTTATTATATAGTTTAAAGTAAATACTTATAAATCTTTTTTTAGACCAATGGGTTACCTCATACAAAATTAGATACTCCTTAGACAATGTCACCTGGGTTGACTATAGAAATGGTGCTGCTATTCAAGGTAGTACTGATCGTAATACAGTTACCACTCACTTCTTCGATACCCCACTTAGAGCTCGTTCAGTTGCCATTCACCCACTTACCTGGAGCGGTCACGTTTCATTAAGATTTGAACTCTACACCCAACCAACCCTTTCAACCTTCACCCAAATTGGTCATGTTGATTCAGGTGCCAATGGTGTCTTAAACTCTGGTACTGGTGCTCGTGAAATTGTTGTCCCAGTTACTTTCCCAGTTACTTTCAGCAAAGTCCCAGAAATTGCACTTACTTTTGACTTAATTGATTCAACTGCTGATGAATCTAACCAAGTCCGTGTTGAAGTTGAAGCAAGAAACGTCACCGCTAAATCATTCGAATGTGTCTTCAAGACTTGGTGGCACTCAAAGGTCTACTCTCTCAGAGGCGACTGGACTGCCTCAATCAACGAATAAGCTAATTGAATTTTTAAATGATTCATTTAATTTTTACATATTCAATAAAATTGTAAATTATAAAAAAAAAAAAATACATATTTTTTATTTTCTTTTTCATTATTATAAATATTTTTATTTTTTTTAATATGAAGATAAAAAATACTTTAAATAATTTTTTAAAAACAAATCTTATATATTGTATATTTATTACATTTATTTTCAACGATTATTGAAAATAATAGAGGGAAGGGAAAAAAAAATTTTTATTTTTTTATTTTTTATTTTTTTTATTTATAAACTTGATAAATCTAAATCGACATTACCTTGTTTAATTTTCTCAAAAATGAAGGCAACTCCATTAACACCATCTGGTAATTTATTAATCTTTCTTGGTGGACCATAGTTTTTACCGGGATGAGGAAACTCCACTGTGATATTGGTTTCTGATATAATTGGAGATTTATCTACATTTGATGATAGCCAATCAAAAACATTTGGCATTTCAATTGTTAAAATTAATAATTCTAGATATGAATAAAAAAGAATTAATAATTTATTAAATATATTAATAATAATATTACTAAAATAAATATTTACCTTTTTCAAAAACAAAAGTATTTACTGGGAGACTCTTTGTAAAAAATGGATAAAATATTAATAAATTTTTTTCAGTTTCATATTTGAAAAAACTGTTTTTGTTTGGATTCACTAAACTATGGCCATTTAAAATTGATGACGCATATGTGTTTAATGTTGAGCTGCTAATGTTTAAATTGTTACTTATTAAATTGTTATTACTGGTATTTATAAATGGGTTTGTTTTACTATTATTATTGTTTTTTGCTAAATTTAATCTACAATTGATTGGTATTGGTTGGGTAGTGGTGGTAGTGGTAGTGGTTGTTGTTGTTGGGGTTAGTGATGTTGATGATATTGATGATGGATTTGAAAATGTTTTATTGTTCTTTAAAGAGTAGTTGTGATTTGTTGAGTAATAGTCAAATTGTAAGAATGAATTTTCTTTTCCAATTGTTGTAGTGTTAGAATCGTCCTCGTCGTCTTCGTCGTCAAATTCAGTGTCTGAATCTATATAGGTTTCTTTTTTATAAACTTTTGCAGGTTTTTCTCTTGTTTGGATTCTCTTTTCGACCTTATCAGAAGCCTTATCGATTCTAGCTTTTTCTAATGCACTTAATTTGTCTCTTTCACGAGTACGGTTTGGTGTTATAATGGTTGATGTAGTAGTACTATGTGATATTATATTGCTATTATTGATACTATTACTTAAATTGTTTATATTGTTGGTACTGCTATTAATACTATTTGTTAAATTTGTTTGTGAGAGGATTGGGAAAACTTGGGATGTGTTTGTGGATTTTGAATCATAGTTGATTAAGTTCTGGGCATTTTCTTGTAATGTTCCTAAACTTCTACGATTTATTAATCTGGCACTACTGGGTCTACGCGATGGTCCAGGAGTTGAGGTCCCATTATTGTTATTTATTAAATTTGTTGAGGATATATTTGATTGTGGTGATTGTGGTGATTGAGAGGCACTTAATGATAAAGATGTATTGATATTATTGGATGAATTGCTTAAAATATTGCTACCAATTAAACTGGTTGTTGAGGTGTTTGCTGAAATGAGACCACTTGGATCGTCATCTTCATGCTCTGATGAAGAATATTCAGAGTCTGAATGTGATGCTAAAACAACACTTGAAAGTCTTCCTTTTTTACCACTTCTAAGACTATCTGTATCTACATTTTCTGCAATACCTAACTCTAATTTTGCCTTTTTAATTGTTTCAGAGTCTGGATGTGATGGCACTAAACCTCCTTTCTTTAATGCACGTACTTTGTCATATATTTGTCTTTCAGAGTATTTTCCATCTTTAAAAGGTTTGAATGTTAAAATGGTTCTAACGTCTTTTCCAAAAAGTACAACAAGGTCACATAAAACTTTAACTTCTTCGTCTGGGAATTTTGTACGTTTTCTTTCGCCTCTTCCCCTAGTCTTTGTGGTTGTAGATGCAGTTGAAATATTTGATAAAATTAAATTTGATGAGGATGTATTATTAATTTCATCTTTATTTTGACCAAAATTTGAATTTATAATTTGATCACCATTACTTAAATTATTAATATTATTACTACTACTATTTATATTATTGTTAATATTATTATTATTATTATTTATATTATTACTACTATTCATATTATTACTTATATTATTGGAAAGAGTTGAAATTGATAGGCTTGAGGTTGTTGGAGTTGTATTATTTGATAAATTTAACATTGTTGCTCCATTTATTATATTGTTCCCACCTATTGTTTCGATTGGAATTCTGTTTCCCCCACTGTTGCCAGAATTATCGTTTGACATTGATATTGTTGATTGACTAATTAAATTTGGTGATTCGCCACTATTATTTGTTATACCACTATTGCTTATTCCGCCCCACTCATCATTCATTTGGTCATATCCTCTTTTATTTAAATTATTTCCGCCCATAATTTAATTTAAAAAAAAAAGCCAAACTGTTTTTTTTTTTCAAAAATTAAAAAAAAAAAAAAATGAAAATTGGATATTAACAAAATAAAATAAAATAAAATAAAATAATAAGTTGGTAAATGTAAAACTATAAAATAAAAAACACTGTTTATATTGATTTAGTTTTATTGATAAATTGTGTTATTTTTGAATTAATTTTTATTGTTTAAAAACAATACTAATTAATTGTTGAATAAATTGGTGAAAATGATGATGATTAACTGTATTTATAAAAATAAAAAAATATAAAAGAAAATATATAAAATATATTTTTTATAAATCTTTATTTTATAAGGGTGAGAAAGAAAAAATTAATAAAACAATTATTAAATTCTGTGTTTAATATTTATAAAAAAAAAATTGGAAATGTGAAATATAAAAAAATTTTGTAATAAATAAAAAAAAAAAATAAAAAAAATAATAGTGTGGTATTTTTTTTTTTTTTCTTTATTGGTTGTTGTTTTTTTTTTATTAATATTATAAAAATGTTATATTAAAAAACTTTTTTTTAAATTTTTAATTTAATTTATTTTATATTTTTTTTTTTTTATTTCTAAATTAAACTATATTGAAATTGATCAGATAATTATAATTATAGTTTGTGTGTTAAAAAAAGAAAAATATGAATAAAAAAAACACACACATACACACACTCACACACCAAAACAGAAAAACACAAACACTTTATTATTATAGTATATATAGTGCAGTATATATGAATAAAATATAATAGGTATTTATAAAAATATTTTTAAATACTTAAATATTTTAATATTTATTTAACAAAACAAATTTATATACATGCAAGATAAAATTTACAATTTGTGAAAAAAAAAAAAATAATGGAATAATATAAAACAAAATTTTTTCTATTTTTTTTTATTCTTTTTTTCTTCCCAAATTAAAATTAATTTTAATTT
>NW_003520014.1:0-8647 GCF_000190715.1 Dictyostelium purpureum | reverse complement strand
GGACGTATTAATATTAATTATTATATAAATAGATTGATAAAAAAGTACAAAAATAGGACTAATACATCATCAAAACTAGAATAAAGAATAGTAGATATTTAGCATTAGACTATTCGTTTCACTCCTTTTTTTATTTTAATATTTTCTAAAATTTTAAATATTGAAGGAGATGATGGATAATTTATTTATAGAGAAAATAAACATGGTCGAACCTTCTCCAAAAAGAAATAAAACAATATCTTCATCAAATAGTTTTTATGATCATCAACAACAACAACAACAGCAACAGCAACAACAGCAGCAACAACAAACATTTATAAAGTAAATATTTTAGATTTTAGATTTTTTAGTATGTTAATTATAGTTTTTAATATAATTTCATATTTTTTTATAGTAATGGTGATATAGATAATACGCAATCCATTAATAGTAACAACAATAATAATAATAACAATAATTT
This sequence comes from Dictyostelium purpureum, assembly GCF_000190715.1. Taxonomy (NCBI): domain Eukaryota; phylum Evosea; class Eumycetozoa; order Dictyosteliales; family Dictyosteliaceae; genus Dictyostelium; species Dictyostelium purpureum. Next base: position 8,187 of record NW_003520014.1, on the reverse strand, counting down.
TAACAATGATAATAGTGGAGAGAATCAAAATCTTAATCATAGCAATGTAAATTTCAGGCAATTGCCTAATAATATAGATAATAGTAATAACAACAGTAATATTAATAATATAGACACTAATAATTATAATAATAATAGTAATAATAATAGTAATAATAATATTAATAATAGTAATATGAATAATAATAAAAACTATTGTAATGAAGGAAATAATGGTGATAGTTTTAGTCCAAAGAGAAATAGTAATGAAAATAATTACGAAAATAATGATAATAGGAATCGGAATCATTCTGGTGAATATAAAAAAAGAAAGATAAGTAATGAAGATTCAAATAATTGTTCCACACCAACCAATAATATTTCACCTAGTAAAAATAATAATGATTCTATCAATAACTTAAGCAATTCGAATAATAATAATAATAGTCATAGTAATAACAATAACCCAAACACTGCAAATGTCCAACTAAATCAACAACGTAATAATATACAAGGCCTTAATTATGGAGGAGCAAGTCAAAATCAAAATCAAGATGCCCCAATTGTGGTAAATTCTTTGATTTTAAGATCAATTGGTATGATGACCCAAAAGATATCAAAGGATTTCGAAGAGTTAACAACTGTAAAACCCATTATATTATATTAAAAATTTTTTTGTAATTAATTATTAACCTTTTTCTATATCTTTATTACCTTTATAGTTTATGAAAAGTAGTTGTCCTATGTTATTAAGGTTTAGTGGTGTGGAGAATTCATATTTTATTTTAGAAAAACTAAATAACATTATTAGCCAATCACTAGATGGTATGCCAAAAACCCCACAAAGCTCACAAACCCCATTTAGTATGGTTCCTTTAACCAATACCACTACTCTTAATACGAGTAATTATAATTTTAGTGGCAATAATGGAAACAATAGTAACAATAACAATAATAAAAACAACAATGGATTTCAACAACAGACTCATCAACATACACAACAACATCAAACACAACAACAGCAGCAACAACAACAACAACAACAACAGCAACAATATCAAGCATATTCTCAAAATAATTATAGCTCAAATAATTCATACTCAAATAATAATACTAGCCTTGCCTCAACAAATAATAGTATTAATACAAGTACTGGTATTATTCCCCATCATTACCACCAACAGTATTACCAACAACAATATCAACAAAATCAATACCAACAACAAGGTATTCAAAAGCAACAACAACAAATACAGCAACAACAACAACACCAACAGCAACAACAAATACAACAGCACCCACATCAACAAGACTCATATAATACAGCAACCCAACAACAACAACAGCTATCATCACCCTCACCTGCCCCATTTTATCAGCATAAACATACAGCACCAAATCAAAATCAAAATAATCTTGCACGTATCTCTGCTCAGTTTATTATTCAAAACATAAACAATCATCAAATTCAAACAACACATATAGATTTCTCCTCTAGTAAGCTTCAAGACTTTAAGCTTTTAGATCTTTTAGGTAGTGGTTCTTTTGCTAAAGTCAGATTATGCCAACATATTAGTTCTGGTAGATTGTTTTGTATGAAAATATTAAATCAAAATAAGATTATTCGTTTAAGACAAGAAATCCATGTTTGTAATGAAAAAGAAGTATTATTGCAAGTTGATAATCCATTCATTGTAAAACTGTTAGTATAATACCTATTTTATTTAATTAATTATAAATTAAAAGTTATTAATATTTTTTTTATTTACCAATAGATTTAAAACATTTAAAGATGATAGATATTTATTTTTTCTACAGGAATTCATACCAGGGGGCGAACTTTTTGATTATATTAGAGCTAGCGGATCATTATCACTTTATGTAACTCAAGTTTATGCAGCCGAAATCGTATTAGCATTAGAATATCTTCACAATATGGATATCATTTACAGAGATTTAAAGCCAGAGAATCTTTTAATTGATCAATATGGTCATATTAAATTAACAGATTTTGGGTTTGCAAAAAAGATTAAAGAGAATACAAAGTCGATGTGTGGTACACCGGAATATATTGCACCAGAAATTTTATCAGGTCATGGCCATGGGAAATCTGCAGATTGGTGGTCTTTGGGTATACTTATTTATGAAATGTTAGTGGGTGTTCCACCATTTGTAAGTGAGGGTTCGCAAAATGATATATTCCGTTTAATTAGAGAAGCAAAGATTCAAGTGCCATCTGAAGTAGATCATGCTGCCCGAGATTTAATTGAAAAACTTGTTGTTGCAGATGTCGAAAAGAGATTGGGAAGTTTGGAAGGTGGTATAGAAGACATTAAAAACCATCCATTTTTTAATGGTATCGACTGGAATCGTGTACAAAATAGAGAAAATCCACCATTAAAACCAAGAATTAGACCTCTAAAACACCACATGATGGATGAAAGAATGGACGATGAAGAGGATAGAATCGGTGTTAATTTTATTAAAGCTGAAATACTAGAAAAAAGAAAAAACGAATTTTTTTCAAGTTTTTAGAATATATAATAACACCACAACAAATAATATATTTTAATCAATCATTATTTTTACATTATTAATCAATAATTGAAAAAAAAAAAAAAACAAAAAAAAAAAAAAAAAAAAAAAAAAGAGTTATATCTTCTTTATGTACATAATCTAATTTCATCTGCACATATTGTACATATGAAAATAATAAATAAAATAATTTAATTAAAAAAAATATAGTTATATAGTTATAGATTTATATTATACAAAATTTACAATTTATTTATTTATATTATATTTAATTTTTATCCATTTACATATCACCTTCATCATCGATTAGGTCCCAAATTTTATTTATAATTTCAAAATCATTTGAAAATTGATTTTTATCTAGTGAAAATGGTTTAATATAATTGCCACTATTACTACTATTGTTACCATTGCTGTTGTTGTTATTATCATTGGTATTAAATATTACACCTTTTATAAATTGATTGTTTTGTTTATTTTGTTTTAATTGTTGAGACTGTGAATGTTGTAATATTTGATTATTACTATTGTTATTGTTTGTATCATTAATTGACCATTTAATACCAGTGATATTTGTATATAATGAATATGAATACTCTTTATCTGGTATAATATAATTATTTTGGGTTTTTAAATTTTCTTCTTTTTTTAAAAGTTGTGATTTGGCATCCATAATCGATAATAAACTTTCTTCATAATAGTTGATTGCTTCTTCAATTTTACCATTCTCCAAAATAAGATGGTTCTTTTTAAAATCCAAATCACTGATTTGTTTAATATGCTCTTCTTCATCTACTGGTGTTGGGATTGATTTTTCAAATAAAATTGATTCGTTTCTCCATGCTGAATAAAAAAGAATTAGAAGATTATTATATATTTAAATATCTTATTGTATTTATATAGATTTATACTTTCTAACTCGGTCCTAAATTCGTCCTGTTGGGCTATCATTTTTTCTGTAATGTCTTGGTAGTGATGTTGGGTTCTTTTAAAATTATCTATATCATTATCCAAAAACCTTTTTATTTTAGTCTCTTTAATATCGTCTATAATCTGTGGAAAATCTTTAATTTTATCCATTTTATTTATTGTTTTATTATAGTTTAAAATATATTATTTGTGTATTTAATATTAATATTTGTTTATTATAAAAGAAATTATTAAAATAAAAAAAATGAAAAATAAAAAAAAAAAAAAAAAATTTAAATTTTTTTTTTTTTTTTTTTTTTTTTTTGGAGGCAAAATTTTTATTATTAACCTTTTTTGGAAGTTAATGAAATGCAGTGACTTAAAGATATGGAAATATCTTTAATTTTAAGCTCTTGATTTAACTCATTAAGATTTGATAGTTCTGTTGGTATGAAATAATTTGCTCTTTTTTCTAATGATAATTGATGATCCAAATTACTGCCCCAACCAAAAAATCTCTCGTCGCTGGTTTCGGCAATTACCGTTTTAAAACCAGTATAGAATTTCTTTACTTTTAAATTTCCTAAATCTACTTTATTTAAAACCCCTATTTTACTTTTATCTTTTTCGACCCCCAACTAAATAAAAATTAGTATTTTTTTTTTTATATTTGATAAAGGTTTTTTTTTTTACTTACTTGACCATGATCATTTGTTCCAATTGAATAAATTTTACCAGACTCTGTTAAAATATAAGAGTTGAGATTATTTGCACCAATTTGAATAATTTTATCGTCAGTTGATAAAGCTGATGTATCTAAATATAAAACATTTGTGAAACTACCTTTACCAGTTCCAGATGGTGCAGGAAAACATTGACTTTCATGATTTCTACCCCAGGTCAATACTTTATTATCGTCAGTAAGTGCTAGTGAATGGAAGAAACCGCAAGATACATCGATGATTTTAGAGTTCTTTAATAGTTCATTATCAACTAGTTTTGGTACTCTTTCATTAAACATATCACCATTTCCCAATTCATTAAATGAAGAGGAGCCGAAAGAGTAAAGCTTGCCATCCTTACTAAGAGCAATTGAAAAAGTAGCACCTAATGATATTTTATCAATTCCAATATCGAATAACACCTTGCTGTTGAATGGATCATATTGAACCCTACTGTAAATATCAGATCCAATTTGACCACTGTTCCCAGCACCCCAAAGTAAAGTTGTACCATCTGTGAATAAACATGCATTATGATATGTACCAGATGTTAGTTGCTTTACTCTCTTACCAGTAATACCCTCGAGCAATACTGGTGATTCTAATACTTCGATATTCTCTAATGTTTGAATTTTCCCATTACCAACAATTAATTGAGCATCTCTATTATCACCACATCCAAAAAATATTTGCCTATTCTTTTCTTGGTTAAATCCAGAAATTATTGAAAAGGTTGTACCACATGTAACATGATCGATATTTACATTCTTTATATTTTCATCTTCTATAATTATTTCTTTTGGTTTACTAATTTTCGACTCATATAAACCAAATCCTACTATATTTTAATTTTTTATAAAAATTTTAATAATTAATTTGTTAATAAAAAATTTTATATTACAATTATAAAATAATATAAAAATATTTAGATTTATTTATATTTTTTAAATAAATCTATTTTAGAAATTATAATAATTATTATTATTATTATTATTATTTATTCATTTTATTATTTATTATTATAACTATTATCTATTTATTCTAATCTATCCAAGTTTTATTTTCTGATTGTCCAAATTATAAGTGGACTCATGCTTAAAAAGTAATTTATACATACATTTTCCGTTTAAACCTGAACCCCATGCGTAAACTAAATTCAATAAAAGAGACTTTTAGGTTAGTAATTAAAATTTTATTTAATTTTAATTAAATATGAAATTGTCAAAAAAAAAAAAAAAGGTAAAATCTTTTAAGAAAAACAATATAAAACAATTTAAATCTCCCAATAGTATAGGAAGTTTTTTCATTTTAATATTAACCCTATATATATTGTTTTAAAGATGATACCAAATTATTTTGTATATTATTATTCTATTTATATTATAATTTAACTATATAATATTATTTGTATCAATATTGTTAATTCTAGTATATAGATTATAAAAATAATGATAATAACAATAATCTATTTTATTTACCTTTATTCGATGGTAGCGATGGTGTTGTTGTTGTAGAATAGTACCTATTTTTATATACAAAAGACCTATTATTATTTATAACCTCTTTTCTTTTAATTAATTCCAATTTTAATCTATTTGATTTTATTTGTGTTGTTTCTGATGACGATAATGATAATGATGACGATAATAATAATGATTGGTTGTTGTGGTATACTGGATATTTAAAAGATATATAATTTAATTTTTTCATTTCTTTATTTTTAATTTTTTACACCCAAAAAAACAATAAAATTTAAAAAATACAATCTATTTTAACAAAAAAGAAGTAATCAAAAAATGATAAAATAGAATTTTATTTAAAATTAATAAAAGTGGATACATGTACACACACAGAAACACTTTTATTCATATGAAAATTATTATCACAGTTTTACAAAAAAAAAAAAACAATAAAAATAAAATAAAAAAAATTGGACAAAAAATTAAAAAAATTGAAATTAAAAAAAAAAAAAATAAAAAAATAAAATGTGAGTATAAAATTATAATATAAACACTATCTTTTAAATTTACATGGAAAGAGCTCACTCGTCCAAAAGATAACATTTCCGGATTATGACCTGCCTATTCCTATTGTAAGGATAATAAAAATAAATAAAAAAATAAAAAAAACTAAATGTTTTTTTTTTTAATTGTTTGAAATAAATCTTCTTTAAATAAAAGAAAAAAAAAACCTAATAAAGAAAATCCCAACATATAAAATTTATACATATGTATATATGTATTCCTTTATAAACAATTAAATAAATTTAAAATGTTTTAAAAAATTACATATAAAGTTTTGTTTAAGGGTTTTGATTATCTGTCCTATTTATTTAAAAATAAATTTAATTAAAAGGGGAAAAAAGAAAGGAGAAAAAATATTTTTACTTTCATGTTATTTTATATATCTATTATTTTTCAATCGATTCATTTTCTGAATACAATTAGAAAAAACAATAAATGAAACTTATTTTTGAAATTAAATTTAATTTATTTTATTCTCAAATTTATTGCATTATCAAATTTAATTCAAAAAAAATTAAATTTTAATTAAAAAAAATATTTGTATAGATAGAAAATGTAATAGATTAAAAAAAAATATTTAAAAAATAAAAATAAAGATATATAAATATATAATTAAATAAGATATGTGAATGTGTGTATGTATGTGTTCATAAAAAAGAAAAAAACACAACATTAAACATACAAATATTATAAACAACACACACACAAGCACACTCATATTATTTTTACTAGTAATAGAGTAATACACAGACATCCACACTCAATAACACCACACATATACACATACGCCACAATATATACACATACGCCACAACATGCAGAATCTATTTTTTTATTTAAAAATATCACCCACACTAAAAAAAACAATAAAATTGGTTTGGAATGTGTTTGGATTTATAAATCAAAACAATTGAATAAATGATATCATTTTATAAGTTATAACTTATAAAATATAAAAATCCTATAAAAAAAAAAATAATAAATTGTTTGTTTATTTTTTTTATTCCCATTATTATTTTTTGTATTTTTTTTAAATTTTTGATAAAAATTATATTTCCTAAAAAACTTGGTACCTAAAAAAAAAAAACAATAATTATAATAAAAAAAAATAAAATAATAAAAATAATAGCAGTAGAAAATTATTTAAAAAATAATAAAAACAAGTTCTTTTATAAACAAGAAAGTTCAAAAGTAAATATAGATTGTTTTTTTTTATAAATATTTCTATTCAATAACAAAAATAATAATATTAAAAAAAATTATCCAAAAATATCTTTTTCATCATTATCAAACATCATGATTTTCAACAAAATTTTTTTTTTTTAACAACCCCATTATTTTTATTATTAAAAGAAAAAAAAAAATTTCAATTGAAAATTATGATATCACTTGCGTTATTATTGATGTTGAGGATTTGTATTTTTTTAAAAAAATAAAAATTTTGGTTATTTTTACCTTTTAATACCAACAATCATAAAGAATAAAGTTCCATTAACTTTTTTTTATTTTATGATTTTTTATTTTTTTACATAAAACAATGTCGTAATTTAATTTTTTTAAAGTTCCCAATTTTTTAATTATTTTCTATTTTTTTTATTAAATATTAAAGAAAAAAAAACAATGAGTGTACTTTTGTTTTTTGATGTCACCAAAAGATTTTTTTTTTAAGTAGATTTTTTTTAATTTTTTTTTATTTTTTTATTTTTTTTTATTTTTTTTTTTTAATTTTTTTACAATTATTTCTACGTGTGTGTGACGAAAAAAAAAAAATCATCTTTTTTTTTTTTTTTTTTTTTTTCTCCTTTTTTTTTCAAAAAGCTATTTGTATATTTTCCTCTATAATTATTTTAAAAAAAAATATTGCATACTCCAACAACCACAACCATTATTGTATTTAATTTCCAACAACCCCATTTTCCAAATTGTTTTTTTTTTTTTTTTTTTTTTTTTTTTTAACACATCTCCAAAAAAATTTAAAATTAAAATTTTTATTTAATTTATTTTTTTTAAAAAAAAAA
>NW_003520013.1:0-8663 GCF_000190715.1 Dictyostelium purpureum | reverse complement strand
TTTTTTATTTTTTTATAAAAGGTTCCTCTCGGCCCCCAACAATTGAATTATATATTTTATAGAGAAAAAAAGAAAAAAAAAAAAAAAAATCTCCAAAATGAATAACAACAATAATATCAGTAGCAATATTAATATTAATAATAATAGTAGTAATAATAATAACCATAATAATAGTAATAATAAAGGTAATAATAATAATAAAGGTAATATTTATAGTAACAATGATAATAGTTATAGCAATAATGAAAATATCAATAATACAGAAAATATGTTTAGTTTAGATAGTAACTTTGATAATCAAAGTAGAAACAGTAATAAAATTTTTTACAATAAACCTAATTTTTTTAATGACCAATTACCATCACAAAATCATAGCAATAATGATAATAAAATCAATAACCAAAACGAAAGAAAAAATAGTCCAGATCTTAGTTTTACACCCAGAAGAGATACACTCGAAGAAATCAATAATATAGAGAGTAATAAAAATGGAAATCCAGATAAAAACACAACTTTTGACAAAACAAACCTTAATAATTTTAGTTTTTCCAATTCAGTTAGTGGCCAAAAATCATATAATAGTAATAGTAACCAATTGACATACAGTAGTAATAATTTTGACAGAGTTGTTCATAATAATATAAAACAAACCAAAAGATATTTCAATTTTGATAATATAGAAAACAATAACAGCACACAACTTTCTCATTCAAATGAAGTAATAAACAATTACCCTAATAATAACAATAACAACGGCAATAACAATAGTAGTAATAATAATAAAAATAATAATAATAATACAAACTATAATAGTTATAGTGAATCACTTATTGGTAGTGATATTTTTAAAGGCTCTAGAAATATTACATTATCAAATTATATTGACCAAGTTAAAAATATTGTAAATAAAAATAGATATGACTTTAATATTAATTTAAATGATGTAAATAATTCAAGATACAATACAAGGGCAAATTATAACACATCTGAATATAGTAATAATAACAATATTTATAATAATAGTAATATAGCATTCAGTAATAATAGTAACAGCATTAATGATAGCAATTTTAATCAAAACTCCTATTACTTTTCAAATAAACAAAACGAAAAAAAGAGAAATAATGAAGAATTTGAGGGAAATAACGAAACCAATCCTAAAATTCCTGAAACAATTAAGGTAGATTATTTATTAAATGAAACCAATCGAAAAGATATGAAAAGGGATCTTAATGTATTCAACTATAGCAATAATAGTGGTATAAATCAAGACTCTGTTGTAAAAAAAAAAAAAATAGATGAACAAAAAGAAAAAGATTATGTTATAAATCACCCATTCAGATCCAATATTAATGATAATAGTGACGATGATATCAATATTGATAATAATGTTGACAATAATATAGATAATAGTAAATTTCAAAATTTTAAATCATATCAATATATACCTCATAAAAACAAACAGCAAACTTTAAATACCACCACCACAACAACAACAACAACTACGACAACTACACCTATAACCCCTCCTACCCCTCCAACATCAACACCATCCAGCGATTTAAAGGGATTATCTAAATCAAATACTATTTCAATTTTATCACCTCATCCACTTTCAGTATCAACAAATGGAAAAGCATCATCGAATCTTGTTAATCCCCAAGTTAAAACTGATGATTTACCTGACGGTCAAAAGAAAAACTTTTCAACAAATGATTTGTTAGAATCAGTTTATAAAACTATAGAAGGTCTTGCCTTTAGTACAAACAAAGATAACAAACTTGATACCAGAGTTGAAAAATACAAATCAAAAATCAACATCACCTGTTGGATGACTATATATAATAGTAAATTGGCCATCACTCCATTTCAAATTATGGAAGTTTTCAAATTTATAAGCTTAGGTACAAATTATTTTAAATGGCTTGGAGATAAACATTATGAAAACCTAATTATTCAATCATACCATTATTTGGATGACTATTGCGAAGAAAAGGGTCTTGAAAGAATAAGTACTTGTAAATATTGCAGTAAACTTTTTAACTCTAGCAAAAAGAACCGAGAAGCTAAAAAAAATCAAAGACACCCATTCAGAATGGAAAATGTATGTTTTAGATTTGTAAAGTTTTTATTAAATGAATCAAGAAAAGATACAGAGGTATGTAAAATAATTACTATAGATGAATTTTTATACTATATTAACTAAAATATAATATTTAATACAATATGTGCACATATGTTTAATTATAATTTATTAATTTTTTTTTTATTTATATTTTTTTTTAAAATAGAAATTCTCTTCATTAAAAGAAATGGGATTTAAATCAAATAGAACTTCAAATATTGTTGGTATTGTACTATTATTTTGGGGTTTCATCGAAAAAAAGGTTGATAAATATGCTGCACTCAGTTTTAGATGGATAAGAAAATTACCCTTTTCAAGTTTTTCAGAATTAGAAAACTGTTGTCCTTATAAATAATTTAAAATTATTAATTTTTTTAATTTCATAAAATAAAAAAAAATTAATAATAAATCTTGGTGCTATGAAGAGCTTTTTTTCTTTTTTTTTTTTTTTATATTACAATAGTTTTTTATTTTGCTTTTTTTTTTTTTAAAAAATTTTTAAATAAATAAATCAAAAAAAAAAAAAATTTATTTTTAAAAAAATCATTAAAAAGATCAAAAAAAATTAATTATAAAAGGAGATAAAGGGGAACCCAAAAAAAAAAAAATATATTTTCCATTTATTTTTTTTTTTTTTTTTTTAAATTTTTTTTAAATTTTTTTTAATTTCAATCATTTTTTTTAATTTCAATCATTTTTTTTAATTTTTTTTAATTTTTTTTAATTCCAATCATTTTTTTTTAATTTATTTCAAAACAGATAAATAAATATTTTGTAAAATGTCAGAAACTGATAAAAAAACAGAACAAGTTGAGGAAAAAGATAATGTTGAAGAGATTGATGGTATGTTTTATAACTATTTGATTGTACATATATGTTATAGGTATATTAATTAAAATGTTAACATTTTATAATACAGATACTCAAAATAATGATGATGATTTATTTAATGTTCAATTAGAGATTCAACAAAGTGACCCAAATTCACCATTGTATTCAATTAAAAGTTTTAATGAGTTGGGATTAAAACCAGAATTATTAAAAGGTGTATATGCAATGGGTTATAATAAACCATCAAAAATTCAAGAAGCAGCATTACCAATTATTGTTCAATCACCAAATAATCTTATTGCTCAATCACAATCAGGTACAGGTAAAACTGCAGCATTCACATTAGGTATGCTTAATTGTGTCGATCCAGCTATTGATGCCCCTCAGGCAATTTGCATTAGTCCAACTAAAGAATTAGCTCAACAAACTTTTGATGTAATTTCAAAAATTGGTCAATTTTCAGATATAAAACCATTATTATATGTACCAGAGCTTGATTGTAAGATTATTAACAATACTCATAAAAAACGATATTATTATATAATAACCAACGATTATTATTATTATTATTATTACTATTATTATTATTACTATTATTTATGGTGTATATAGTACCAGCAGTAGTTAAAAATCAAGTTATTATTGGAACACCAGGTAAAATTTTAACCCATATTTTAAATAGAAAATTATCAATTAAACATTTAAAGATGGTGGTTATGGATGAAGCAGATTTTATTGTTAGTATGGAAAATGTACCAACTCAAATTCAACAAATTCATAGATTATTACCAAAACAAATTAAGATTTGTTTATTCTCTGCAACTTTTAGTCAAGGTGTTGAAAATTTAATAAAAAATGTAGTACCAGAACCAAATGTCGATATTAGATTAAAGAAATCAGATTTAGGTCTTCAAAGAATTCATCAATATTTTATCGATTGTGGCAGCGAATCAAATAAACCATTTATTTTATCAGATCTCTATGGATTTATTAGTATTGGTCAGAGTATTGTATTTGTTCATACCATTCAAACAGCAAAAACACTTTACGAGAAAATGAAAGAAGATGGTCATTCAGTTTCAATTTTATACGGTAAGGATTTATCAACCGAAGCACGTTTTGAACATTTGAAAAACTTTAGAGAGGGTAAATCCAAAGTTTTAATCTCTACAAATGTTTTGGCAAGAGGTATCGATATTCCACAAGTCTCATTGGTTGTAAATTACGACATTCCACTTGATGAAAATGCAAGACCTGATCCAGTCCATTATCTTCATCGTATTGGTCGTGTCGGTAGATTTGGTCGTTCTGGTGTAGCTATCACTTTTGTTCATGACCAATCATCAAAAACCAAATTAAATAATATAATAGAACATTTAGGTCACCACATCGAAGAGATTAATGCTTCTGAATTAGAGCAATTAGATGGTATTCTTAAAGGAATAAGAAATCAATTAACTCCATTAAATAATTAAATAAAAGAATATTGTAAAAAATCAATTAATAGAGTAATATATAAATAAATAAATAATAATTTTTGTGATATATAAAAAGAAAAATAAAATAAAAAATCATGATATATATTTGATTTCTATTTTTTTTTTTTTTATTCGGTAATTTATATTGATTATATGATTATTTTTTATAATCTTTATGATATATATTAAATTATTATATTTATTATATATTATTATATATTATTTATATTATTATTACTATTGGGTTTGTTTATTTAACTTTTAATTTCTTTAAAAATCTTTCTTTATCTTCTTTTGAGTTTGAATCATCGTCATCATCTTTTTCATCATCATCCTCATCATCTTCGTCGTCATCTTCGTCATCTTCTTCATCGTCATCTTCTTCATCATCATCATCGTCTTCGTCCTCTTCTTCGTCAATTGCCTTCAAATGAATATAGAATGAACGACTTGCGGTTGAATGGCTCCATTTGAGATATTGTTGTTGGCTGATGGTAAAACTAACTAAAGGAAGAGTATCGCAAATATCGGCCCAAATTTGAGGTTTATCATTTATTTTAATTTGAGACGATGATGTACCATAAACACGTATTTGGTAGCGCTTTGGAGGTGGTGTTACAAATAAGAAAAGAAAGCTTCTAAATACACCCTCACCAGTTGAAATAAATAGAATGGTATGCTGCTCTTGTTTTAATAATAAACAACTTGTCTCTGTTCCTTTTGGGAGGGGTGACATCATTGTCATACGGAAAAATTCGGTTTCACGTTCTTGATCATGAAGATAAACACTGTCTAAACGATGATGGTTTTCAAAATGTTTTTCCATGCCTTCTGGTGTGATGATGGTTTCCAATTGACAACCTAAAATCTTGTTTAATGGACATGCTATCTTTCTATAGTTGCATTGCTCTTGATGTGTTTTCTTTTTATTTTGTTCATCTTTTAATGAGAATATTTTTGTACATCCATCTGAATAATTGTCACATGGTACCTGCGCTTCCTCTATTAATCTCTCTATGGTATAATTCCTCTTTGGTATTTTAGGCCATGGTCTTTTACATTTTGGACATTGCTTACTAAGATAACTTGGCAAACATGATTCGCATGTCCAAAAATCACAAAAATCGCAGCTATATGATTTACTAAATTGATTGCTGAAACAAATTCCACACTCTACAATACTATTATCTACAAGTATAACACCTTTATTATTATTTGTTATTAGATTTGATGTTGACATTTTTTTTTTTCTTTATATTATTATTAATTAAAAAAAAAAAAAGAAAAAAAAAATTAAGATTAATAATTCATTTTTTTATTGTAAATTTATTAATATTTATTTATGGTTTGTATATTAGCGATTTGATTATTATTATTATACATAAAAATCATATATATATTATTATATTTATTACTTACAATAATATATATACAAATATTATATATAAATTTTATTGGGTTGGGAAATTATTTTAAAAAACTTTTTTTTTTTTTTTTTTTTTTTTTTTTTATCAATTTTCAGTTTATTTAAATTTTGGAAGGTGCTATTTTTTTATAATTATAGATAACATGTATGTGATAATAAAATCTGAATCAAACCACCCCATTCACTATTGACTTATTGTGTTGTGTTATTAAAAAAAAATTTTAATTTTTAAAAATAAAATTGTAAAAAAATTAAAAAAAAAAAAAAAAAATTTTCATTTTTTTTAAATTTTTTTTCTTTTTCATTTACTTTAATTTATTTTAAAATTTTTTTCTTTTTTTTTAGTTTGTAAATTTATTAATAAAATCTATCTTAAAAAAATTAAAAAAAATGGTAATATACAAAAAATCAAATTTCATTTATTTGCATATAAATACATATTTAATATATAAAGTAAATGGATATGGGCAAAATATCAAAAAAACAAAACAAAATATCAAAATTAAAACAAAAAAAAATAAAAAAAATAAAAAAAACTAAAGAGTTTTGATCAAAAATTGTAATCACAATATTCACCCAACCCCAACATATATAGATGAAAATATACACATAGTATAAGATTTCGTTATAATATTCTACCACAAAATTAATCATTGATTGTGGTGATTTAATAATAATGACAATAGCGGGAATTATAATAATAACATAATATCAATATTAAAAACTTCCTCTTTTATAAACCACCACCATAATGATGAAATGGTTATAAATAATAGAATTTTAAAAATCAAAACTATATTAAATTATATATAAAAAAAATCATATTTTTTAGAGGATTTATAAAATAAATATATTTTTGTTTTTCAAAAAATAAAAAATAAAAAAAATAAAAAGTTTCAGTTGGTTTAAAATAACCATTTTTATCATAATTATAACCCTATTTACTTTTAATCACCTATCCACACAATAAAAACTACCTATTTATTATCTCCAATAGTTTAATATATATATAGTTTTTATAATGGTAATAGAATATTAAAAATAAAAAATTTTACACTCACTTTCATTTTATCATATGATATTTTAAAAAAAATCCCAACATTTTATTTTCTTTACCATTCATTTTATATAACCAACCAATCATTAATTAATAATCACTGATCACTAATTGTATTATATTTTTATTATGTTTTAGTTATTTTTTTCATTTTATAAAACCCTTGTAGGTAAAGAAATTACAGTAGAATTAAAGAATGACCTCTCAATTACAGGTTTATTACAGTCAGTTGATCAGTTTCTCAACATTAAATTAAAAGATATTAAAGTAAATGAAGAAGAAAAGTATCCATATATGATTTCAGTTAAAAATTGTTTCATTAGAGGTTCAGTAGTTAGATATGTACATTTACCAGCAGATGATGTTGACGTCGAAACTTTACAAGATCACTCTAGATTAGAAGCAAGAGAACAAAAGAAACAAAATAAACAACATATAGAACAACAAAAACAACAACAAACCCAAACAACTGCTCAATAATAATAATAATAATAATTATAATAAAATAATAATAATACAAATAATTTTTAAATAAATAAAATTTTAATAATATTTTATATATTTATTAAATATTTAATTGTATATAAATTAAAAAACTTCACACAAAAAAACCTCCTTTCTTTTTACATTTTTTTTTTTTACATTTTTTTTTTGGTTATAAACAAATAAAATATCAGAATTAATTAATTATAAATCTCTAATCTGCTTATAATTAATTAAAAAAACACAGGTTAATTAATATTGGATGAAATTTATTTCAATTTTCTTTATATTTTTTTATAAACTCCATTTTGATATTCACATATTACACATATGTTTTTTAAATTTTGGAGATTTATAAAAAAAAAAAAAAAAAAAAAAATTTTTTTGATAATTTCATTTCAAGTAAATAATGAATGTTTGTGATATATTAAATAATTTTCAGGATTAACCTCGATATATAAATTCAAATACTAAACTCTTATAATTTAAAGTGGGGAGTAGGAAATTTTCTTTTTTTTTTTTTTTATAAAAAAACTGTTACCCCCCCGAAAACTATCATATTTATTATGATTTTAAAAAAAAAAAGAAAAAAGCTATTTTTAAAATAACTTTTATTGGGTTATTATAATTAGATATTTTTAATATTATTTTTCTTTAAAAAGAAAGGATAAAAAAAAAAAAAAAAAAAAAAAAAAAGTAAAAGTGGGTAGAGAACGTCAACATACAACAACACAAACAAAAAAAAAATTAAAATAACATAAATTATCTTACTCTCGTTGCTCTAAAAAAAAATTTTATGCATCATTTATAATTGTGGGTGGGTGTGTAGGTATTAATGAGGCATTGAAGGGTGAATTAAAATAATAATAATAAAAGAAAAAAAAAGTAAAATGGTCTCTGCCCAAATTAAAATAAAAATATGATGGTGATGGCGGGTTTACAAAATTTTTTTTATTTTTTTTATTTCAATTAAATTTTTTTATTTTTTAAAAAAAAAAAAAAAATAAAAAAAGCTCATGTTGTAAAATTTGGAGGTGATTTTTATATGAAACATAACAAAAATAAATAAACGCCATATTTAAAATACCCCACTCACACAATCACATATATATATATTTTTATATATTTTTTTGATCACATTCATTTTTACATTTTTATGAAAAAAAAAAAATAAAAAAAAAAATGGTTCACCCAATTTATTTTTATATTTATTCAATATCATAGTTTTTTTTATTTTTGCACTAGCCAACCAAAACCACTATA
>NW_003520012.1:0-8681 GCF_000190715.1 Dictyostelium purpureum | reverse complement strand
AGAAACATTAAAGATTTACACCATACATATATCAAACGAATAATCAAAACATTACACCACCACCAAAAACAATTTATAGAAGTTTAAACAATTATTGGACCATGCAGGTAAAAAACCACCACTTAGATTCACTGGCAAAGCATATCCAAGCATAGATAAACCAATCAATATTTTAATAACTAAATTATTTATAATTTTAATTAAATAATCATTTAATAAATAAATTTTAATAATTAATAGTTTTAATAATTAAATTAAATAAAGAAAATAAATTATTTCATATATAAAAAAAAATATATATATAAAATTAAAAAATATTTTATTAAAAAAAAGATAAATTAATAAATTTAAAATTTTTATAACTTTTAGAAATAAAATGATTATTTATGATCTTTTTATTTTTTTATTTTTTTATTTCTATAACTGTTGCTATATTCTTGACTATTGTTACTGCTGTCACTATCACATTCACTATCTTTTTTAATTGATTTCATTTATTTATCTTATTTTTCTTTAATAGCTTTTTCCTCTTCTGAAAAATCTTTTTTCGTTGATAAATAAAGTAGAAATACCACTCTTACAATTCCATTTACTAGAAGATTTAATTTAATTTATTATTCTTCTGTGATACCAATGAAATTACCACAACTTGATGAAATAAACTATAATATACACTATAATTGATGAAACAGGTTCTGTATTTCTACCGCTTGATAAGATAGACTATATAATACTTCACGCAACAGATTCTACATTTCAACTTGAAAACAAGTACTGCACCACTTTACAAAGTATGTAACATAATATTATATGAATCCCATTTCTTTTTATAAACAATAATATTTTTATAGGTACACATATATTTTTCATTTACCTTTTTTTAATTTAAATTAAGTATTTTAATTAAATATTTTTATTCTCTCTCTGATATTTGAAATATCTACCACACTTTTGATTGTTAAAAGAATTTGTTTTTTAAAAAAAAAATAAAAAAAAATTAAAAAATTATTTATTTATTTTATTTTTTTAAAAATAATTAAAATTCTTTAAACAGACCGCTTATTAATAAAAATAATTTATATTAGTATTTTACCTATATATATTGATTTATTTGAATGTTTTTTTAATATTAAAACATCCCAAAAATAATTTAAAACCATAAAAAAAAGAGTGGGAAAAAAAAAAAAATTTTAATATTAACTCATAAATAATCATTTTATTTATTTCTAAAACATAATGTAATATATTCAAAGTTATTTCTATTGTGTTATTGTGTATTACACTTTTATTTCTTTTGTCTGTTTTTTTTTTTCATTAGATTAAATTCATTTTAAAATAAAAGTTATTAAAATTTAAAAAAATTTTTTTTTTTTTTTTATTTATTTATTTTATAGTGGTTGAAAATTATCTTTAACGTTATCTTTTTTTGTATCACTTGGGAATATTTAAAAAAAAAAGGATAAAAGTGGATAAAAAAAAAAAAAAGATAAAAAAAGGATAATAATTTGTAAATCAAATTCCAAATATTGGAAATGACTTAAATGGTATCATTAATCGTTGCGGTAAAGAAGTGAAGAAATTGGAAATTGGAAACTAGTTAATATCATTTAAAAGAGAATTTAATGAATTTTTCAAATCAAAATATAGATTTAATTAAAATTCTCAATTTAAAACTAAAAAATAAAATAAAGTCTATATAACTATTACAAATTAAATAAAATATAAATTGTAATAATATAATAAAAAAAAACTCACATTAAATTAAACAATTGTATTTTTTTTTTAATTTTAATTAATTTTTTTTTTTTTTTATAATTTATAAAAATTTTTTAATTTCATTTTTTTTTTTTCATTTATTAAAATTAAATTTTTCATTCACACTCGTTTTTTTACATCCAGCTTAATTTTTTTTTTTTTACATTAAATCATAAAATTTATTTTTTTATTTTTTACACTTATATACATTTTATTTTATTTCAAATAATTATTTATTTTTTAACAAAAATGGATAAATTTTTATTATTATGTATTTCTTTATTTATTGGTTTTTGTGTCATTTTTTTATATTATTTTGGTCCATTCATTTTCAAAAAAAACACCAACATTCAACACGGTTGCCAATGCTCTATTAAAAAGGAAAAGTGCCAATACTGTATCTCCAATGACAATATAGAATACTTGAAACAGCAAGAAAAAGAACGTCAAAGACTTGAAGAGATAAAAAATAGAGCATATCAACAGAGACTTTACCAACAGCAACTTTACCAACAACAACAGGAACAACTCTATCAACAACAACTCTATCAACAACAACTCTATCAACAACAACAACAAAGGCTCGAACAACAACAATTATATCAGCAACAACAACAACAACAAAGAGTCCAACAACAACAATTATATCAACAACAACAACAACAACAAAGACTCCAACAGCAACAAATACTCCAACAACAAAAACAGAGTGCAGCACAAATAATTAATGACCAGATGGTTCCAATGGATATCGATACACCATTGGTAAATACAAGAGGTTTGTCAAATATTCAACCTCATAAATTGAGCCAATCACAAATGGCAGAGATACGTTTAAATGAACGTATACAATTATACGGTTTAATGATCAGAAGGGAAATTCCAGGTGATGGAAATTGCCAGATGCATGCGCTATCTGATCAAATCTATGGTGACTTGGACCATAGTGCTTTAATTAGAACCGTAATTGTTGATTGGCTTAAAATCAATGGAGGATTTAAACTTCCCAATGGCGCCACCCTATCAGACTTTGTCTTTGATGCAAGTTGGGAAGAATATTGCCACAATATGTCAAAAAATGGTACATGGGGTGATATTTAACATTAGTCGCAGCAGCTGAAATCTTTAAAATTAATATTACAATTATATCATCAGTTGCATCCCAAACTGGTTTCTTCATCGAAATTAAACCAAAAGTTAAAAGCGACTATTATGTTTTATTATCCCACATTGCAGAGTTCCATTACGGCTCATTGTGCCAATTATAAACTCCCCTTCCATAGGTATATATATAAATATTTTATTTATTCACTATTTTTTTAAACTATATTTTAATTGATATTTTTTACATTATATCCAGCCATTTAAATAATTATAATCAAATGTCCCCAAGATTTATTGCTGGTTGTTGTCTTTTTATAGATTCCGTTGGTAATTGTAACTTAGAAAAAAATTTTTAGTTGATGAAATTAGTTGTATAGAGTTGTTGATCCACTTACTGGTGAATCAGTTCAAGTAGTTGATGGTCTTCAAGGAGTCAATTTTAAACAAATTTTAAAGCTAATGGTTGTACAATTAAAACCTGTTAATCTTGAATATATTGCTGTTCCATATCAAGGTATTTGTGTTCAATTAGCTATTCCACTTGCCAGTAACGGTCGTTAAACCAGTGTTCCATGTATTGAAATTGGAAGTCAATTATGCGATATTGATCTTTTACAATTTAATAGCTCCATTGTTGCTACTGGTTCAGAAGATAGTAACAAACGTTTTATATAATTCCCGATAGAAGAATCAAACTATCGAAAATTTATATCCAGAACCCACCACAATTAAGTTAGAGTATTAGTAAGTCCAATGTTCAACAAAAATTAACTTATAAATCAACACAAGTGATGTAGGCATGTTTAATACCAAGAAAAATCTACAAGTCTTGCCCAGCTCCTTAGAATTAACTCCAGAAAGAATTCAATCAAAATTATTTCAATCACTAGAAAACTTGATATAGCTCTTTTTAACGTTGGCCAGTTAAAATCAGCATTTTATCATTTATTGAATGCTCTCAAATATAATATATAGATGTAGAACCACCAACACCAAGAGAAAGCACAAAGCCAAAACATTTTTAGAATATTGGCTAAAGCTGCTAATAATCAAAATATCTTTATTGCAATTTAGAAATGTTGGAAATGAGAGAAGAAATGCTTTGTCTTTTTATTCAAAGTAAAATTGCATTTAGTGATTGTTCAAAACATTAGATTTCTGGTGTTCTTATATTTCACTTCAATTATCACCCAATCTAAAAAGGTACTTTCCTGATTGGAATTTATAATCCGAAGGTTACTCTAATGGTATTCACCCACTTGGTAATAATGGTATCCAATCAACAAGTTTATGTTTATTTTAGATCCAACAACATCAAAAAATTAATTAGTTTTAGTAGACAAGAAACATAATACAAAAGAATTAGAAGAATTCCATTCAGCTTATTCGGGAAAATTAGTTGAACAAGATTAGGTTTAAATGTTTGAAACATTTTGGCAAAAAATAGGTTCTCATGTAGTAGCATGTATGGAGTGTCAACAATCAAAGAAAACAAGTGTGGTATGTTAAATCCACCTTAATTTTCGGAATTACATGAGACAATGGTAATGGATTTAAAGAATTTGCCAAAAACAAAAAATACAATCGATAGTGTATTCGTAATTACAGATAGGTTCATTATAATAAGAATAGAAAAGAATTAGAAATCAATGAATATTGTTAAGTTTTATATCCAATTTAAAAATATATTATCACAGGATCAATACAATATTTCAAGTTTTAAAAAAAAATAAAATAAAAAAATTTAATACCCCTACATTATATTTTTTATATAAATAACTAATGTTGAGGAAGTTAGAAAAACTGTACTCTATTACCCAATTTATTAAGTTCATATTAGCACCTCTTTATTTCGTACATCAATATAAATATAAAATATTTAAATTAATAAAAACCTCGACCAATACAAAAGGTCGAATTATTGTTTTTTTTTTACAATGCTTTTTAATTTTTCGTTTTTTTTTTTTTTTTTTCATTCTGAATAATATAAATAATAATCTTTTTTCTTATAAGTAAAAGGTTTAAAGTGATCAGTAAACCTGTTTTTTTTTTAAAAAAATGAGGATTTTTAAAAGCATATGATTTAAATTAATCAGCAAAATTTTTATTTAATGTTTTTTTTATTATAAAGTTTTTAAAAGAAAATATTCTAAAACTATTGATATTTGGTAATGATTTTGTGCTTTTCTTGCTCTTCTTTTGAGTATTATTACTTGTCAATTGAGTATGGGTTTGATGGTACTACTTATTTCCTGTCGATCGAATTTCTTTCTATTTGCTCTTATTTGAACTTTTCTTGAACCGAGTACTATTCCACCTTTTTTGCTGATTGTACTGCTTTTTCATTTTATTATTTCGAATCTGAATCTATTTAGTGTTATGTGAATTTGGCATACGTACTTCCATTTTATCCTTTTATACAATCTGTCACCTATACCTGCAATCTTTTCTAATATGCCATGGAAGTCTTTGTATCTGATGTTGTCTGTGATGTTATTATTATATGATATGATTGTTTAATTTTCCCCAATACTACTACCATTTTTTTTATTGTTGTTGATGCTATTTTCATTTTATTGATATTGATCCTTCCATTTCCTATGTTGCTGAAATTTTTATGAATACAGTTGGAGCTGATAAAGTAATGATAATGGCACTATATTACGAATACTTAAAGTAGTGCAAAAGAGCCCCAATTGATGGCTAAGTTTTATGTAGTTGTGCAAAATAAATCTTTATTATTTGTTTTTTAATTTCTATTGATCAATAATATTATATTATTATAGCTCTTATAGTTATTTTTTCAGATTGGGTTTTTTTTAAAGGAAGGAATAATTATTTTTTTATTTTTTTATTATTGGTTTATATATTATTTTTTATTTTTTTATTCAAAAATTAAAATATTTAAAATACTTCATTTTTTAAATTTATTTTTTTTTAAAAAAAAAAAAAACTCACAAATTAATTTCAAATATATTTATGAATTTCACTCATTTATAAAATAATAATATATATAAATATATATTATATAGTTGAATCAAATATTCAACAATGGCATTTTTTTTAATATTTTAATATCTATATTATTGTATTTTTCTTTTCCTTTTTTTTTCTTTTTCTCAATTCTTTTTTTCATTACAATGTTTTTATTTAATTTTACTTTATTTTATTATAATATTAATATAATAATATTAAATTCAGTTCTATTCATTTTATAGTGATAAATGTTGAATTTTATTTTATTATTTTTTTTTTTTTTTTTTTTTTTTTTTTTAAACTAAATTCTTTTTAAAATAAAAATATATTTCATATCTCAGAGAATTTAATTAAATAATATTATATTATAATACTCAATTTATATAAAAAGGTAAACTCTATTAATACTATAAAAAAATTCAAATTAAACAGTGTAGTATTGTTTTTTATTTTTTTTAAATTTTTTTTTTAATTTTTTTTTTTTATTATTAATAATAATTTTCATTTTATTATATTTTCTTTTTTTTTTTTATTTGTCATAAATTATTTTCCTTTGTTATATAATATTATATTTTTTTTTTTTGTTTCAATAAAAATTTTTTTTTAAATAAATTTTATTTTAATTTTTGTATATATATTTTAAACACTACAATTTATTTTTAATAGTAATAAAAAATGTTTGATTTAGATACTTTATTAATAGTTTTCTATATTTTTGTTTTTTCTGTATTTAATTTCCTTAGTACCGCAATCATCATCAAATACTATCGTCCACAACATCAACAAAACAATAATGTTCAAATGTTTAATAGAGAAGATGTTGATCGTCTTTTGGAAACCCAAAAGAATGAAATTATGATGAAGGTAAGTTTCATTTAACATAAACTATATTTTATAATTTATTAATATTTATTTATTAAAAATATTTAGTTTTCCAAAGAAAAGGAAATCCTATCAAAAGAAAATGCGGTTATTCAATCGAAATTAGAAAAAAATCAAAATAATTGTTTAAAATTAAAAAGATTGCTATCAGTTTATGAAAATGAAATGAAGAAGGTACTAAATCAACCTTTATCAGAAACTGACTCAGCAAAATTAAAAAAGGCATTAAACGAAAACGAACAATTAAAAAAGGTAAATATTTAAATAAAAATAATTATTGATAAAACAATATTAATATTAATTATTAATGATCAACAAATGTTTATTAATATTTAATATTATAAATCAAAACTTCATTTTTACTAATATCTTATTTTATTTTTATTTTTATTCTCTTTTAATTTAGAAAACCATTGAGCTTGAAGAAACAAACTCCAAACTTAATAATGAAATTCAAGTTCAGGTTTATAAATCTAATGCCCTCAGAGTACGTGCAGATTCAAGATTGGAGAATGCATCAGAGCAATTATCTGAAATAAAAAAGGTTGCAAATAAAGAAATTTTGGCATTAAGATTAAAATTAAAAGATTCACAATCTAGATTAGCTTTGGAAAAAAGACAATACGATGATATGGCCAAATCATCTGTTGAATTTTTTTCAAATGCTCCAAATTGCAACATTAATGAATTATCTAATCACTCCAATGATTCTTCAACTAGTAATGGATCTGATAAAAGTTCTCCAATTTGTTCAAGCTCCTCATCAAGTTTAAATAATAATTCATGGAGCACTTCTGATAGCCCACCCCTTTCATCATTTGATGATGAAAGTGACAATTTGAAAAAGTAAAAGTTGGTTATTAACGAAGCCCTACCTTCTATTAGAGAAAATCCAGGGCATCATTTCATCTAGATCAATATCAACAATTACTTTTTCTATCTCAATTAGTAGTTCAGAAATTCCATAACGATATAATCACAGGAGGTCATGCCGTACTAATCAGAATTTAAGCAAAGATTTAAGAAAACATAAAAGATTTACACCATTCATATATCAAAACTTTACACCACCACCAAAAAACAATAAATAGAAATTGAAACAATTATTGGACCATGCAGGTAAAAAACCACCACTTAGATTCACTGGCAAAGCATATCCAATAAAAGAGAAACCAATCAGTATTTTGAAAACTAAATTATTATAAATTTAATTAAATAATCATTTAATAAATAAATTTTAATAATTAATAGTTTTAATAATTAAATTAAAAAAAGAAAATAAATCATTTCATATATAAAAAATATAATAAAATTAAAAAATATTTTATTTTAAAAAAAACTAATAAATTTAAAATTTTTGATTATTTATGATCTTTTTATTTTTTATTTTTTTATTTCTATCACTGTTGCTATCTTCTTGACTACTTTACTGCTGTCACTTTCACATTCACTATCTTTTTTAATTGATTTCATTTATTTATCTTATTTTTCTTTAATAGCTTTTTCCTCCTGAAAAATCTTTTTTTTTTGATAAATAAAGTAGAAATACCACTCTTACAATTCCATTTACTAGAAGATTTAATTTAATTTATTATTCTTCTGTGATACCAATGAAATTACCACAACTTGATGAAATAAACTATAATATACACTAAAATTGATGAAACAGGTTCTGTATTTCCACCGCTTGATAAGATAGACTCTATATAATACTTCACGCAACAGATTCTACATTTCAACTTGAAAACAAGTACTGCACCACTTTACAAAGTATGTAACATAATATTATATGAATCCCATTTCTTTTTATAAACAATATTATTTCTATGTAATACCTTACTTTTATTAACCAAATATATATGGTATAATCAGTTGTTGATTGGTACCTAACCTCTGTTTCTTTTACATTATTAATATATACCATTTAAAATATTGAAACATATGTTTTATAAGAATTTTAATAA
>NW_003520011.1:0-8710 GCF_000190715.1 Dictyostelium purpureum | reverse complement strand
GTCTTATTTAGCATTGAAAAATATCATGAATTATGTATTATTTAAAAATATCAAGAATTATTTATCATTTAAACATATCAAGTTTTATTAGCATTGAAAAATATCATGAATTATGTAGTATTTAAAAATATCAAATATTGTAATATTCAATCAAGTTTTCGATCAAGTAATTGTTTTTTATTGGTTGTAATGATTATAAGGTAAGTATTATGGATCATGCAAAACATCAAGTAAATAAGTAGCTTTGTCAAGTCAAATTTCCATTTATTTGTTGTTTTTTTATTCACCAACTACATTTATTTGTTTTAATTATTCACCCATTACAATTCATTTCATTCTATTATCAATATGGTGGTTAATTATGTATTCTGCGCGGTGGGATACACAATTAACCATTCAGCTCTAATATATTCACCCACTACATTTATTTGTTGTTTTTTAATTCACCCATTACATTTCATTTCATTTCATTCTATTATCAATATGGTGGTTAGTTATGTATTCTGCGTGGTGGGATACACAATTAACCATTCGGCTCTAATATACTCACCCATTACATTTCATTTCATTCTATTTAAAAATATTATCAAAACATAAAATCAATTATTTAAAATATCAAGTATCATTTATCACATAAACATATCAAGTCTTATTTAGCGTTCTATTATCAATATGGTGGTTAGTTATGTATTCTGCGTGGTGGGATACACAATTAACCATTCAGCTCTAATATACTCACACACTACATTTCTTTGTTGTTTTTTTAATTCACCCATTACATTTCATTTCATTCTATTATCAATATGGTGGTTAATTATGTATTCTGCGTGATGGGATACATAATTAACCACTCGCCTCTAATATACTAACATCCCGTGGTAGAGCTGGAAACATTCTTTACAAAGAGTGGCTAATAGTATAAAAAAATATAAATAAATAGATTATAAAAGCATATCATCAAAAAAAAAAAAATATTATCAAAACATATCGAGGGTTTTTTAGCATTAAGACATATAAAAGATTTTTAAAGCATTAAAACTATCGAGGATTTTTTTATAAATTTATTATCATTATACACATTCAAGAATATACAATTGAATAGGATCATTCAATAATATCAAGATTTATTATATAATAATTATAATATAAGTATTTTATTAATTATAATTATAAAGTAATTATTTTTTTGGATCATTAAACTATCAAGTATTGTTTTACATTCAAGAATATTAAATATTATTTATCATTAAAAATTATCAAGTACTGTGTAATATTCATAATATATCAAATATTATGTATAATTAAAAATATCAAGTATTATATAGCATACAAATATATAAACTATATTTTAATCATTAAAATATATCAAGGATTTTTTAGCATTAAAACTTATATATGATTTTTTAGCATTTAATTATAATTCAACTATAATTTATTTTTTTTTTATAAAATTTATTATCATTATACACATTCAAGAATATACAATTGTATTTGATCATTTAATAGTATCAAGATTTATTGTATAATAATTATAATATAAGTATTTTATTGGATCATTAAAAATTATCAAGTATTGTGTTACATTCAAAATATATCAAATATTATGGATCATTAAAAATATTATCAAAACATTTCAAGGATTATTAGGCATTAAAATATATCAAAGATTTTTAGTATTTAAATGTTATAATTCATCTATATAATTTTTTTTTATTTTGATACCATAATTTATTATCATAATACACATTCAATAATATCAAGTTTTATTGTATAATAATTATAAAATTTATTCTCATTATACACATTCAAGAATATACTAGTGGATTGGATCACTACATTTATTTTTTTGTTTTTTATATTCACTCTTTTCTTTTGTTTTTTTTTTTACTCTTTTCATAAATTTATTTGTTTTTTTATTTTTTCACTCTTTTCATTCCATTTAATCAACTCTCTATAGGTATTTTGATTACATAGATACTGAGTTGGGCCATAAAATTATTTTTTTTCATTATACACATTCAGGTAAGTGGTGGTTAATTATGTATTCTGCGTGGTGGGATACACAATTAACCATTCAGCTCTAATATACTCACACACTACATTTCTTTGTTGTTTTTTTAATTCACCCATTACATTTCATTTCATTCTATTATCAATATGGTGGTTAATTATGTATTCTGGGTGGTGGGGTACATAATTAACCGCTAATATATAAAAACAATTCACAAATATATACATTCAGGTAAGTGGTTAATTATGTATTCTGCGTGGTGGGATACATAATTAACCACAAATATATAAACATTTCACACACTACACTTCACTTCACTCTATTATCAATATGGTGGTTAATTATGTATTCTGCGTGGTGGGATACATAATTAACCATCGGCTCTAATATACTAACCTCCCCGTGGTTGAGCTGGAAACACTCTTTACAAAGAGTGGCCAATAGTATAAAAAATAAAAAATAATTAAAAATATTATCAAAATATCTCGAGGATTTTTTAGCATTAAAACATTAAAGCTATCTTTTTATTGGATCAAAATAATTATTTTAGATTATTAAAGCAAATCATTAAAAAAAAAAAAAAAATATTATGGATAATTAAAAATATCAAGTATTATTGAGCATATAAATATATCAACTATTGTTTATCATTAAAATATAATCAAGGATTATCCAGCATTAAAAAATATCAAGAGTTAATATATATTATCAAAACATATCGAGGATTATTTAGAATTAAAATATATCAAGGATTTTTTAGCATTTAATTATTATAATTCAACTATAATTATTTAATAAAATTTATTATGATTATACACATTCAAGTGGATCTTTCAATAATATCAACATTATTTGTATAAGGTAATTATTTTATTAGATCATTAAAACATATCAAATATTGTGTAACATTCAAGAATATATAATGGATCATTAAAAACTATCAAGTTACACAATACTTTGAAAAAAAGTGAAGATACCAGCACCAACAAGAAACAAGTGTTTTAAAAAAATTTAGCTTTCAAACTCAAAACATCATTTGCATTAAGTACAAGTTAAATTTTTTTACAACCATTCATTCAGCCCAATCAAGTCAAGTCACTTTTTTCAATATATTTGTATATGTTTAATTATTTATACTGCCTGAATGTATAAATAATTAACCATTCGGCTCTAATATACTAACCTCTCCATGGTAGAGCTGGAAACACTGTTTACAAAGAGTGGCTAATAGTATAAAAAAATATATATAAAATAAATAAAATAATGGTAGTATCATTTTATTATCTTTTAAAATTAATTATAAAATCATAAAAATTTTTTTATTGTATTTTCTTTATAATTATGGTTTTAAATTGGTCTTTTAACTCAAATGATATATCAACTAATTAACCACAACACCCAAGCCAATTAAATAATTTCAATTATTCCTTACGAATCGACCTCAACACCCAAGCCAATAAAAGTAATCAAAATATTTCATTAAAAAATAAAAAATTAAACCTAAAAGAAAACAGGATCCTAAACTAGCCAGGGACTAGTCTATCATATTTAAAGTAGTGGTATTTCACCGTTGGCCAAAGCCTCCCACCTATCCTATACCTTTATTGATAAAAATTGCTGTAAGAATCCTTGATAGATTGGTTGAAAGAAAAGTTTTATATTATCTTTTTTTAAAAAAAATAAAATTTATGGTATATAATGTTAAATCAAAATTTTATTTCTATTAAATTTAATAAAAAAAAAAATCTTTTTTTAAAAAATATTTTTTAATAAATATCTTTTTAAAAAAATTATTTTAAAAGTGTAATGTGAAGGAAGGAAAATATATTAAAATAACAATTTTTACTTATTATTTATTTAAATTAAAAAAAAAAAAAAAAATGAATATGTGTTGTATAATTTAAATTATTTTTTATTAAGATTTTAAAATTTTTAAAAGGCAACAAAATTATCTAATAATAAATTTTTTCTGTTATCTTGGTTCTTGAAACGATTTAATAAAATTGATTTACCTCTATCAGCACCAGAAAGGAAAGAGTGATTTAAGAGCATTTCGGGTGTTGGTCTTTGGAATGGATCAGAGTTTAAGCAAAGATTAAGGAAATCAACAAACTCTTTTGTATATTTCTTTGGGTTTGGTAATTTGTAATCATGAATAGCAGTATAGAATAAAGCTTTTAATGATGAATCCTTACCATATGGCACAGTTCCTTCAGCCATTTCAATTAACAAACAACCCAAACTATAGATATCAGCTTGAGTGTCATATGGTTCCCTTCTGATAACCTCTGGAGCAATTCTACCCATGGTACCACACATTCTTGTTCTTCCACGACCTAAACTGCAAGTAGTAGCTAAACCAAAATCGGCAATTTTAACTTTACCTTTACGAGTTAAAAGAATATTACGAGATTTGATATCTCGATGAATAATACCTTTTGAAC
This sequence comes from Dictyostelium purpureum, assembly GCF_000190715.1. NCBI lineage: Eukaryota > Evosea > Eumycetozoa > Dictyosteliales > Dictyosteliaceae > Dictyostelium > Dictyostelium purpureum. The sequence goes on along the minus strand of NW_003520011.1, from coordinate 4,255 downwards.
GGAGATATACCAAACCCTCTAAAAGCTCTTCAGTGATATAAGCGATAAGTGTTTCTTCTAATGGTACACAATTATTTGAACTTTGGTTAGATTGATGGTTTTTCCAATCTTGTTGTAAAAGATCTCTTACTGTGCCACCATCGCAATACTCCATAATAATCCAGAGATGACCTTTACATAAATAACTTTCAATATATGATACAATATTTGGGTGATTACAAGCACTGTGAATATAAAGTTCTGGGATTATTGGACTTCCTTTTTTAGTTCTTTCCATTAAAACTTTAATTGCTACTGGTTTACCATCTGATTTTCTAACTGCATAAAATACATTACCAAATGCACCTGTACCTAATTTAATTTTATCTTTAAACAATGCTAATGGTGAACCACTCGAAAATATTGATTCATCACATCTTGATAAAGGTGGCGGATTAACTGTAGTTTTTACTATACTACTTGGTATATATTTTGAAACTGGTTTTAATTGAATATTATTTTGATCATTATTATTACTATTATTATTATTATTATTATTATTATTATTATTTTTATTTCTATTATTATTATTACCATTATCATTAATTTGACTATTAAATGATTCTTCATCTTCTAAATTTAAACTTACTAATGATATAGTTGCTCTTCTTGTTGGAGCTTTACTAGGTAAAGTTACTTTCCATGATGAGTTTTTAGTTGGTGAAATTTGATTATTATTCATACTGATGTTTAAATTTGAAGGTTTAAAGAAATTATTTCCACCGCTACTAAATTTTAAAGTATTATACTTTGGTTGTGAGTTTGTATTATATGGTGTAATTATAAATGATCCTCTATCTAATTTTGATGTACGATGAGCTGATGGTAGTAATGGTTGTTTATTATTATTATTATTATTATTATCTTCATCATAATCATCGCCACCACTTAATAACTGTAACTGCTGATTTAACTTTTGCTTATGTTTATTTTTTTTATTGGATCTATAATAATTGGGTGGAATTGGTTGGTTTGGGATTGTATCTTTTGTAAGGAAGAAAATTGAGTTCCAAGCAATTTCAAAATTTTTCATAATTTCTTCTTCACTGAGACCACTCATTCTAACATAAACCTGAAGTTTTGGTGGCATACTCTTTAAAGTTTTTTGTTGTGATAAAAGTGATTCTGCATCATCTCTTTTACTGACAAATGATTCTACTTTAATTAATTGGTCCTTTAATTCATTGTAAATTGGGAAGAAAGTAATTTCTTTTGATCTACATAATACAGAAATACTATTGATAGCTTTGTATTGAATTGCTTGAGTCGAGTTTAAACATAATGATACAGCCCCCTCAAGTGATGGATTAATTCCCCTATAAATAGATCTTGATAATGTGGTTAAATATTCATCAACTGCATTTAGGTCCTCCTCTTCTTTTTCAATGGTCTCCTCTTCATCCAATTTAATAGTTAATTGAACATCTAAAGCTCTGCCCCAGTTCTCTAAAACTTTGGATTTAAAGTAGTCATTAAAAATTTCATTTTGGAAAAAGTATTGCTGTTGTGATTTTTGTTGAGGGGTTAATTCCGTATTGATTAAAAACTGTTGTTGTTGTAATTGTAATTGATCTTGTTGCATTTTCTTTAAATTTTCGGCTTGTTCTATTGAAATTACAATTGGTAAATCATCTTGAAGTGATTCCATTAAGGTTTCATAATAAATTTTACAAGAAGTAGTAATTAAACCATAGATTGTTTCTTTTTTACCACCAAATTGATTTAATGTTATTGAATGTCTGTGGTATGATGCTGCAAGGTGATATTGAGTAATTAATGATGGTGATAATTTATTACTCATTAAAAGAGATTGTATAGATTGAGCATGTAAAACCTTCCAAAGTTCCTCAACTTGAATATTCTCTTCACTTGTCCATTCCGACATTAAAAATTGACTTTTCATTCTTCTGGAATATCTACTTAAAGCTATGCCCCATTTTCTTAATGCAATTGGTAATTGATATGAATTTTTAAAATTATTATTCAATTGTTGTTTAAAGATTAATTGAATTGACTATAAAAAAATTATTATTAATAATTTTAAAAAAAATATTTTAAATATTTATAAAATCTTACTTTAAAATATTTTTCACAAGTTGCCTTATACATTGGTAATTCTAAATAAGTACAGAGTAAAAACAAACAATCACCCCATTTCATCCATAAAATTGGGTCACTCCATGGTGAATTTGGATCTTCTGATGGTGGTGTGGGTGGTGCTGGTAATTGTGATAGTGATCTTAAAACTTTACTTTGAATATTTTCATCATTACTATTTTTTAAACTTTGTTGTGATGATGGGGATGTTGATAAATTATTATTATTATTATTATTATTATTATTACAGTTTTGGTTATTTAAAATTAAATTATATTGTTCTTCCAAGTTAAAATTTAATAAAGTTGAAAATGGTATATTTAATAAATTTGAACCACCAGATAATTGCAAAGAATGTTGATATTTTCCACAAACATCGAATAAAGGTTCTTTTAAAAGATATGATTGTAATGAATCTGAGAAAGGTGATGTTGAAGTATTGGTAGAATTTGATTGACTATTTTGAGGAATTGGTAAGAGCTCTTCATTCCAATCTAATAAACAGACATCGACATGTTTACCACCCAATTGTTGCTTTATATTTTTATATATTAAACTACCCCATTTAATAAGTGCTTTGAAATCTTTTGGATTTTGCTCAAGCTGTAATCTATATTTACACTCCAAACCAATATCTACCATTAGTGGTCTTTGGAAACTATTTCTGTTTTGTTCACTGTTTGAACTCTCTGAAGTTGATAAATCTGATTGTAATGATGCCGATAAATGTGCCTCTTCTTTTTTTTCATCAACTATATGGGTTGGTCTTGTTACTGCAGTTGTAGTGGCACTGGTGGTAGTTGTGGTTGTGGTGGTTGGTACATTGGTTTTATTTAGTGGTGACTCCTTCTTAATTAAATCTACAACATCAAGAATATTAATTTCTTTATTACTACTAATGCTTGATGATAACTCATATCTTTGTTGATATTTTGAAAGTTCGTCTTGTTCTATTTTATTTTTAATATTATTAGCTTTGTTAGTATTATTATCATTATTATTATTATTATTATTATAATTATTAAATTTATTTAAGTTATTTTGATTACTAAAATGATTTTTATTTCGATTAATATAAATCATTTTATTATTAATATAATTTTTATAAAATAAACAAACAAATAATTTTTTGAACAAAAAAAAAAAAATGATGATAAAAAAATTTTTTTTTGTTGAATTTAAAAAAAAAAAAAAAATAAAAAAAAAAAAAAAACAATTATTTAAAAAAAAACAAATAAATAAATAAATTTGGTATATAGTATACTATAATAAATAATAATAATTTATTATGCAAATTTGAAAAACAATTAAGCTTTTACCCCAATTACCCCCATCAAACTAAAATGTTATATTTTTAAACACACAAAAAAAAAACAAAAAACACACATACTATATTTTATTTATCTTTTAAATATTGGCATATATAAAAAATTTTCAAATAAAATACAAACACACACACATTAATATATAAAACACAATAGATTTAGTGAGATTTGACTAAATAAGTGTTTATTTTTATAATGATATTAAAATAAAACCCACTTTAAGATATATAAATAAAAAAACTATGTTGGGTTTCTTTTTTTTTTGAATAACTATTCCAGTAAAAACTTACAAAAAAAAAACTTGATGATGGAAATAAATGATGATATATAAAAAAAAAAAAAGAATGAAACAAAACGGAAAAGAAAAAAAAAAAAGAGGGGGGAAATACTAGCAAAGAAAAAAACTTACCTTTATTTACAATTTTATTTTCATGTTTATATTGATCGTCATTGTCATCGTCATCATCATCCTCCTCCTCATCGTCATTGTCGTCGTCATCATCATCGTCATCATCATAGTTGAGTGGCTTTAAAGGTGGCGATGCTTGAGGTGGTGTGGCTGTACCAACTAAATCTAAATGATTTTCTGGAATCGATGGGTCTGGTAATAATACACTATCACATGAATCAGCTGTTGTTGTTGTTGATATATTTACAATATTATTTGAATTTAAAACTTTATTTGAATATCTTTCTCTAATACTCTTCTTTCTCTCTACTTTAACATTGCCTGTTTCTTTGCTACTATCATCATTATCATTATTATTATTATTATTATTATTATTATTATTATT
>NW_003520010.1:5873-8924 GCF_000190715.1 Dictyostelium purpureum | reverse complement strand
GATTATGGTATGAATTGGTATTACTAATGTTATTATTGGCCATATTGTATTTGTTATTATTATTATTATTAATATTGTTATTATTTTTAATATTGTTATAATTGATATTATTATTATCATTGATATTATTATTATTATTGATATTATTTTTATTATCATTGTTTTTTTGATTAAAATTATTTTTATTAATATTATTATCATTGTTTTTTTGATTAAAATTATTTTTATTAATATTATTATTATTGTCATTTTTATTATTGTCATTTTTATTATTGGTATTATTATTATTATTATTAATAATATTATTATTATTATTATTATTATTATTATTATTTGAAAATTTAAAAAATGAAATAACTGGTGAAAATAAACTAAAAAATTGTGACATTATAAAGCTATAATATAATCTATGATTATGTTGAAATTTATTTATTTATAAAAAATACTATATAATTTTAAAGTTATAATATATGATTTATATGAATGAAATAAATAAATGAAAAAAAAAATTGGAAATTTCAAAATTTTTAAATTGAAAAAATTAATTAAAAATTTAAATTAAAAATAAATTGAATTTTAAATTTTTTTTTTTTGTCTGGATTTTTCAATTTTTTTTTTAATATTTAAACATAAGGCGCCTTCAATATTAAAATATAATAATAATAAAATAGAAAAACAATAAAATTAATAAGTAAATTAATAAATAATTAAATATAAAATATTTTAAATTTCCATTGGAATCACATATATATATATTTATATGGGTATTCTGGTTAAATAAAGAATATAGATGGCTAGTTAAACTTTCTTATGAGTTTGGATTACAGGTAAGCATTGTTATTTTAACTCTTTCTCACTTGAATCTTTTTTAAAAATATTTCTTTTAACTTTAATAATATTTATTTGTAAGGAGGTAATTTAGACCTAAAAAAAATAGGAAATAATAGTTTTAATTATTAATAGTTCTTTTATTCTTTATAATTCAAATAATTAAAAAAGAAAAAAAAGAAAATAAATAAATATTTTAAAAAAAAATTCCTTTGTTTTATTTATTTTTTTAATGTAATTTATTTTTTTTATTTTTGTATTTTATTGTATTCTTTTTATTTATATCAATAATATTTATATTATTATCTTTTTTAATTGTTGTTTTATTATAAGTATTACAAAGTTATTTCTTGGTCTATTGAAATACAAATGTTTGATTCATGTGAATGCTTTTAATGTTTTAATTGCTTTTGATATTCACCATCATTGTTTTTTTGGCCAAAATGTTATTTGAGGAACCAAAATTTGTTGTTTTCGATGAGGACGTGTGATTTTTTTAATATAAGATTTGGAAATAAGTATTAAACATCTTAAAAGATAACTCCTTTGTTTCTAATGTGGAAATCTTTGTGTGGTTAATTAATTTTTAATGTTTTTTTCTTTATTTATTTTTAAATTCTAAAATTCCCTTTAAAAAAAAAATATAATGTAAAATAAATAAATTAAATATTAAAATTTAAAAAAAAAATTTATTAAAAAAATTTTAAAAAAATTGTTTTGAACAAAAAAGAATCCAAAAATGTATATTAAGAAGTTAAACTTAGTTTATATGAGTTTAAAGATAAATTAACCCTTTAAACAAAAAATAAAAATACACATATTTTATCTAAATTTAACCTTTTAATCATTTCTGAAATTTTATAATAATCATAAATATAACACCCAAAGTATTAAATAAAGAAATTTTTTTTTTTGAATTAAAAAAATCGGACGACTGAATCGACATGTCAGCCATTTCCGATTAATATTTAAAAAATAAATATATAAATAAAATAAATTTAAAAAAAAAAAAAATTTAAAGTATATATTTATTTTATTTAATTTTTATTTAGAATCTAAATATGATTGATCATTGACTGATTTTGGTAAACCTGCAAAAAGTGTACCATTTTGGTATATGTGCATTTTCTTTAACTTTATAGAGACCTGATAATTGTCCTTGTTGTTCCTTCGGTATACAGTACAGTTTGCATATATGTATTATTATGAATTAAAGGGGTCCTTCTTTTCATTTGCTCTATAATCAGAATATATGAATGCTACTTTATTTTTTTTCTCTTGTGTTGAATAAACCTTCTATTTGATTCTCTAATCTGTTCCACTTCTAAATAATACTTGTTATTTTTATATGATTGATTTTACTTGTTATTTTTTAATGCTAAATAATACTTGATTTTTTTGTATGCTCCATATTACTGATGTTTTAAATATTTTTTAATTTTATTAATGTTTTTATTAACTTGAGAATTATCTTTATCTCTTAAGTTAAATCTTTCACTTTGTGAAACATAAAAATCATTTAAAGTATTCAATGATATATTATCATTAGAATAATCGTAATCTTCAATATATGAAGTATAAGGGTAATAGGAAAAAATAAATTTATTTTTATTTAAATTATTTAAAAAGATTTTATCAGCGGATAAATCTTGGCATGATAGTCAGCTTTTAAACTTCTTTGAATTCTCCGGCTTGCTTATCAACCTTTTAAAATTCACCTTTATGGTTCAATGATGGTTTACCACCTTTGTTAATTGAACCACGACCATGTTGATCAGATGGTTTCCTTTTAAAATGATTTTCGTTATTTTGGAATATTTCTAAGGTCTTATTTTTTAGTTCGGCAATCGTATTGCCCTGATCGTTTGCCCTGATGAATTCATTTGTGAAAACGTCTGGAACGATTGAACTAAGGATAACTTTACCAATGAGTTTGTTGTTCTCTTTGAAAAAGTTAACCTTTTCTTCGGGGGTCATACCAAATGCGATTGTTGGACAAACACGGTCAATGAATGACATGGCCGCAGTAACATTGTTGACACATTCTTGCAAACTGTCACAATTCTTGTTTTTGACGGCGGTGCAGTATTCCTCAACTTTGGATAAAGCGCTTGAGCTGACCGGTATGACTGTTGCTGGTGGTTTGAATTTTTCATCAAGAATTTGAATCAAATCATCACATTCGATTTGGTAATTTAGACGCTGGTCATGCAATTTAAAGCC
>NW_003520010.1:0-5669 GCF_000190715.1 Dictyostelium purpureum | reverse complement strand
CTTTAGAGTCACTAGAGATACTTTGCATGGCAGAAGTTTCGGATAATTTTACTATCTGTTCTTCAAGTAATCTGTTTTTCTCGAGGGCATCAAGTATTTTCTTTTGACTAGCTCGGAGCTCTACTAGTTCTGCATTTTTGGCGGATACCGAATCGTTAACAATGTTCTCTTCATTCGGAATGCAATCATGCCATTCTTCATTTCTTTTATTATTTCTTTTTTAAAGTTACTTTTGAAGAGCTGTTCTTTGAAGAGCTTAAAGTATCCTTTGATACGATTTCTTTAGTAGGAGTATAAATTTTTTTTTGACATTTATAGACTTTTAATTAAATTTAACAATTAGTTATATTTTTAAAAAATTTTATAATGTTTATAACATTTATGTGTATACAATATATGAATATGTGTATGTATGTGTACAATTTATGTATATTTATATACATGTATGTAAGTATATATAGTTTATAAATATGCGTATATACATTGTATGTATATGTAAATATGTATATTATATATTTATATATAATATATGTGTATAAGTATATAGTTTATAAATATGTATATGTATACAATTTATAAATACATTATATGTATATATACATTATATGTATATGTTTACAATTTATAAACATGTTGTTGTGATTATAACACTTTTATTATTATTTATTTTTTTTACAATTATATTTATCATATGATTTATTATTTTATATATATCCAATCTTTTTTATAATAACCTGAATATCCGATTTTTTCTATAATAACCTGTATATCCAATCTTTTTATATATTTTTCCTGCATTCGATTTTTTATTTATTTATTTTGATATTATTACAAATTATATGTGTGTATGGTTGAAATAAAAAAAAAAGTGTAAAAGAGTGGGTGATCTTCTATTTGGAAAACATATAAACAACCAAAACAAACAAACAAATAATAAATAATAAAATACCTTTTATTTCGACTTTTGCAAAAAAAAAAATTATATAAAAAAAAAAAAATTTATTTCGACTTTTGAAAAAAAAAAAATTATTTTTTATATATTTTTTAGTTTTTTTTGGCTCCTTGATAATTTTTAAAAAAAATTATAAAAATTAAAAAAAATTAAAATAAAAATTTCTTTTAACCGAAATTTTTATGAAACACGTTGCAAGAAGCCATTGTATTACTTTTTATGGGAAAAGCTTTATAGGCTAAAAAACCCAATTATATATATATATTTATATATTAATTATTAATATGTGAGTGTCTAACAGTATATTTGTATATTATATATTTATATAATATATGTATATCTATATACAGTTTATAATAACCTGTATATCCAATCTTTTTTTATAATTTTCTTGCATTCGATTTTTTATTTATTTATTTTGATATTATTACAAATTAATAATTTGAAATTATATGTGTGTATGGTTGAAATAAAAAAAAAAGTGTATAATTAAATTTAATCTAAAAGTCCACTTTAAGGAAAGTATAATAACTATATTTTTTTATTTTAATATTCATTCTTAAGAAACTATCATTGTTCAATTTAATTATTCAAATTATATTTTTATATTAATTATAAAATAAATTAATCAAAAATTAAATAAAAAATAAATAAAAAAGAATTTTGGAGTAAAAATTATATTTTTATTAAACAATAATAAACCAAAAAGAATAGAAAATAGAACTATTTGATTTAAAAACCATTGTTAAAAATAATATATAAATTAGAACATATGAAGTAGAACTTTTCAATAAACCTCAATGCATAAACAAAAGGAACAATCTAAAGGATAAAATAAAATAAAAATTATAAAGGATAAAATAAAATAAAAAAATTCGATTCGAAAAAAAATATTGTTTTAAAAAAAATTTAATTGTTTATTTATTTATGTACATTATTAAGTATTGTTGTTTTATTAATTATTTATTTTTAAATTCATTTAAAAATTTTAAATAAAATTTATATAAGAAGCAGGTTTGAATGGTTTCTGGAGACATACTACCTCTATCTGGAGTAACAAGATCTGGACAATTTGAAAATGATCTTTCCAAAAAAATTGATGTTGGATCAATACAAAAAATATCACATGCCATTCTTGATAAAACTGGATATTGATTTTGACAGGAACGCCAAAATTTAAGTGGATCAGAAACATAGATTCTTGGTTGTTGAAAATATTCTTCAAGTTCTTTCATACCATCGAATTTCTTTTTTGGTTCGTGAAGAATTGGAGCAACGTCGAATAAAAATTTTTGAAATTCTGATTGAGGTTCAATTTCCATAAAAGTTTCTTGATTGACATCATCTTGGATATCATTTAGAAATCCTTGATACTTTTTAATCAAATCTTCTAAATCGGTTTGTACTTGTTCAATTGCGACATCATTCCATCCATTTTCATGGGTAAAGAATACATTTTTATGTGTAGGGTTGAGGATTGTAGCTGGAGCAAGATAAAAAACAAAATCGGATGATTCAAAACGTTGTTTGAGATACTCGAGGGATTCTTGAGCTGGTTTTTTAATAAATTGAATAGTTTTATCTTTTGATAATTCTATTTTTTGGATAAATTTTTCAATTTGATTGAAAAGAATAACAAATGATGGAAGTATTGTACCAATATCACAATTTAATCTGGAAACTTCTTTGGTGATTAATTTAAAAATTTCTAGAAACTCGACAATAATATTGACTTTTTTTCAGATAATTTTAAACCAGTGATTGATTTTATTCCATTGTAATGTTTTTTAATGAAATTAAACATTAAACAAGTTGAATCCCATCTAGTTTCAACATCTATTGGTGGTATGGCATCCAGAATTTCACGTGGCATATCTCTTTTACTTGATGATCTTCGAATTTCAACAACTGATTCTCTACCTTCATTGATAGCAGCTTCTAAATCAGGGTGATTAGTTGCTTTACCAACAACATTGTGTACCATATGGGCGGTACATGGGATATGTGATTCTTTACCAGTATAAACTAATGGTGTCGATGAATTGAATTTTGGATCCAAGTTTTCAGAATAATTTTCCAATGCTTCCACCATCGTACCATTATTAAATGCATTATCGGTAACTGATGCAATAATTTTTGATTTTAAATTAAAGAATTCAATTGGTTCTTTTAAAATATTTAAAATTGATAAACCATTATGTGGACCAGTTAAAATTTTGAAATCTAGCATTACCGAATATTTGGTGAAATCTGTTACAAATGAAATTGCTGAACCAACGAAATTATAATGGTTGGTTTTAACAATATCTGTTTGAATGCAACAAGTTTTGATATGATCTTCTAAAATTTTTGCTACTTGAGCTTTGACATTTAAAAATTGTGTATGAATATATTTGGTGATCATATCTGCATCTGGTATTTTTGGACGGTGTGGATGGGTATAACAATAAATAACTTTTCTGAATTCTTCTTCTTCAACAATTGTGGGTGAGTGATTACAATATGATATCCATTCTGCTATTGCTTGAATTGGTTCTATTTTTGAAGATATTTCTAAAAAACTATTAATTGGTTTAATGTTAACATTTTGGGAATGAAATTCTAAAATAAATAAAACAATTAATATTATAGACAGTAACAATAAATATAAAATAAGTTGACATACTGGCAATATGATTGTTCATGTTTGATGTTGATGCTGAAGTATGAACATATACTGTTGATTTTTTATAGTTTAAACTTAACCAATCTCTAAAATTTTGTTTAGTTTTAAACATTAAATTATCTAATTTAAAAATTGGACATCTATTACATATACAATATTTTATTTCATCACCATTAATATTAACAATTGCTATACTAAATATATCCCAACATTTAGATTTATTTGATGAATCAGATAATTGGTAAGAATCCATTTATTAATATAAAATTAATACAAAAAAAAAAAAAAAAATAAATAATAAATATATAAATATAAATTATTATATAAATATGATTAATGAATATTTAAATAAAAAATAATTTCTATTTATACAAAATAAAAAATACAAGGGGTGTCTCGACAAAAAAAAATTAAATGAAATTTTTTTTTTTTTTTTATATAAAAAAAAGTGATGCACATAAATTCCTTTGAAAAAATAGAGATATAAATTTAAAAAAATAACGGATAAAAAATAATATTTAAAATTATTTATTTAATGAATAAAAATATTATAAATAGATAGTTGTATTTTAATTATTTTTCATAATTCCTATTAATTTCTATTTAACAATAATACATACAGTGTGTGTAAGATTATTCTTTTTTTATTTTTTTTAGGGTATGCAATTTAGTTTATTTTTTGAAAAAAAGGGGTTTCTGCAGTGTGTGTAAGATTATTTTTTTTTATTTTTTTTATCATTTTCATTATTGATAATTTATATTTATTTCTTTTATTAATTGAAAATAATGTAATTTAATTTGAAAATACAATGTATCTTTTATTTTTATCATTGTTATTATTGATAATTTATATTTTTAATTTGCATACTGCAGAAATCAAAATTAAAAAAAAATAAAATTAAAAAAAATAAAAAACTGCACCTATTATACACATGATTACTATTATTATTTAAAACAAAACATGAAAAAATATGTGTGAATATTATTAATTTGAGAGGTATTATTGTAAATTTGTATATTTAAAAATGCCACAATGAAAATATAAAATAAAAAAAAAAAACATACCCCTTTTTATATATATTTAAATAAAACATGGAGTATATGGGTGTGAATATTATTAATTTGAATTATATTTTTAATTATTATAAATTATTTAAATGTAAATATGTAAATGTTATTGTCATTATAATTTTTTTTTTTTTTTTTTTTTTTCTATATAACTTAAATAACTGTCATCGAATTTGAATTAGATTTATTGTGGGTTAATGTGAGTGGGGTAATTGTGAATGTATTTTAATTAGATGATATTAATAATAAAATGAAAAAAAAAAATAAAAAAAAATAAAAATTAAATATAAAAAAAAAAAAATTAAATATTTAAAAAATAATTTGGCGGTAACAAATTTTAACATTAAAAAGCTTTATTATTATATTATTTTCAATAGATTTTATTTTGTTGCGAAAAAAAATATTCGCAAATACGGTTCTTAAATTTAATATTCGATTCGTTTTTCGGAGAACATTTTTTTTTGAAAACCGAGGCGGTTCGGAGCTTTACTTTATTATAATATTATTTTGAATAAATTTAAAATTAAGACTTTTTTATTTAGTTGTGAAAAAAATTTTTATTTGAACGGATGTTCTCGAATATTCGCAAATACGGTTTTTAAATTTAATATTCGATCTGTTTTTCGGATAACATTTTTTTTTCAAAACCGATGCAGTTCGGAGCTTTACTCAAAAGCAATTCTTCTAAATATAATTCAAGAAAATGAAAATCAATCGACTGGTGCTTCTGATTAATAAATAAAATTTAAGATAATTTCATACACCTTGAACCACTTTTTTTTTTTTATATGCATAAAAATAAAAAATTACATATAAAAAAAAACTTTTTTATATTATAATATTTATTTTATTCTCTTTCTGTTTTTGATTTTCTTTACAAAGTTTAAAGAGTAAACAAACATAATAATTATTTCTTCATAAATAAAAAATAATACTAATTATATCATGAAGAGCTATTTTAATAAAAGGAAAACAGTAAAATAA
>NW_003520009.1:0-8739 GCF_000190715.1 Dictyostelium purpureum | reverse complement strand
TTACCATTATCTGGATAACATGTTTTAATAATGCTCTTGCTAAAATCATTTGACCAGTTCTTAACATACACCCCCAACCAATATCTGTTGTAATTGTTGTGTTTTCTATTGGTGGGAAATCTTTTCTATAACTAAACCATATTAATGATCTGACATCATCTAAAAAATTTGATTGTATAATATTATTATTTAATGTACTAAAACTATTTGTATTATTATAATTAATAATATTATTATTGCTATTATTATTATTGTTATTATTATTATTGTTATTATTACTATTATTACTATCTTTGCTATTAAATAAACTTTGAAAAAGGCTTGATTTAAGACCACTATTACTACTGCTACTATTATTAGCTATATAGCCATTATTACTATTGTTATTATAATTATTACTATTATTATTATTGATCTCATAGCACCTGCCCATCATCCAAATAGGAGAAGATGAAAATGATGGAGGCTCGGTTGGAACTAAAAAAAAAATAAAAAAGTAAGAATTGGAATTATAAATAAAAGATTGAATTATAACTATATTTACAATTTCTATAGATATTATAAAGAGACATCATAATTTTTTGCTTTCCTTCTTTATATATATTTAAAATATTTGTTTTTTGTTTCTTTGGCTGTTGTTGCTGTTGCTGTTGTTGTTGTTGTTGTTGTTGTTGTATTAGCATTTGTTGTTGTTGCATTTGCATTTGTTGTTGCTGCTGCATTTGTTGTTGTTGAATTTGTTGTTGTTGAATTTGTTGTTGTTGAACTTGCTGCATTTGCTGTTGTTTTAAATATGGTATCTGTTGTTGATATTGACAAGGCTGTAAATGACTTCCATCTAGATAATATTAAATTTATTAACAAACCAAAAAAAATAAAAATCAATAAAAAAAAACTTACCCGCATGACTATATGAATGATATTTTGTCATTTTTATACACTGTTCGATGCTAAATTGTTATTGTGTATGGTTTTAAAAAATAAATATGGTTGTGTGGATGTGTTTAATTTTCCTTTTTTTTTAATTAAAAAAAAAAAAAAAAAAAGGTTATTTAAATATAAATATAAAAAATATCTAAAATTGACATAAAGAATAAAAAAAAGGTATAGCACAATAAAATTTAATTTATTGTAGTTTGTTGTTGTTATATTATAATTTTATAAAATATTATTTAATTAAAATAAAGAAAAAAAATTAAAAAAAAAAAAAAATTTAAAAAAAAAAAAGTAAAAAAATTAAAAAAAAAAAATTAAAAAAAAAAACAAAAAAAAAACAAATACTGTTTTTTTTTTTATTTTTTTATTTTTTTATTCTGGTAAAGTTTGAAAAATTAGGCAAATAATTATAAATAAAATACATAAAAAATAATAAAAAATAATATTTTGATCAGAATAGTTTTTAAATAAACTTAAATAAATACCCAATAAAATTATCTTCTTTTTTTTTTTTTTTTTTCTTTTTTTTTTTCAATTATCTCATTTATTTAAATAAAGGAAACTTTTTTTTTTGTTTTTAAAGAAAAAATTAAAAAAAAAAAAAAAAATCTTTTTTTTTTATTTTTTATTTAATTTTTCCCTTTTTTTTTTTTTTTTTAATAACATTATTTTGTTTCCCCAATATAAATTATAACTATTGTAAAAAAAAACTACAAAAAATAAATTTCGATAATAAAAAATTATACAGTTTTTTTTTTAAAATCCAACTTCATATTTGACAAATAATAAAATCGAAATATAAATTCAAAAATGATGATGGATTGTTTTGCCACACCAATATCAAAAAAAGATATAGTAAATGTAAAGAAACAACAGGATATAGATTTCATAGATGAAGATGCATTTATAGAAGAAGAAGAAGAGGAGGAAGAATATAACGAAGAAGATACAGATTATAATAATAATATCAATAATAATAGTAGTAATAATAGCAATATAAAAGATGGAAATGAAAAAAATGGATTAATAGAAACAAATAAATTATTCAGTATATATAAATTCGAAAAGAATATGTGTGATGGAGGTGGATTGGTACTAAATCGATTAATTGGTACCCAAGAAATGGATATTTTGAACCCATTCATATTGTTAGATGAAATCGATAGCACATCACCCGAAGAATATTCATATGGATTTCCTTGCCACCCACATCGTGGTCTTCAATTGGTTACATATATGCTAGAGGGTGAAATGGCCCATACTGATTCATTGGGAAACAACGAAACATTAAAAGAAGGTGATTTGCAATGGATATTAGCAGGAAAAGGCATTTACCATTCAGAGATGCCAGTAATAAAGAACGAAGATAATAAACTATGGGTAATACATTATTGGGTAACATTACCAAAGCAACACAAAATGATCAATCCAGATTATCAACATATATCCTCATCAAAGGTACCACAAATTAAATATCAACGAGGCAATGCTTCATTCGAAATCAAAGTTATATCGGGCCACTATGAAAACTATAAATCACCTCTAAATAGTATTGGAATAACACCAAATGTAGTGGATATAAAAATGCAGTTTTTAGTACCATCCATAAACCAAGATCAACTATTCTCTGAACCAATTAGCATCAATCTATGTGGTAATTCAAATTCATTCATCCTAGTCCTAAGTGGTTCAATCTCCATCAATCAATCTAAATTAATTGACCAAGGTCATTTCATTGTATTTAATAATAATAAAAATTCAAAAAAGTTCAAAGAGTCCGATGAATATGACGATATTAATAGTACAGAATTAGTCCAAGAAGATAGATTAATACAAATTACTTCAAATAACAATTTTAGAATAATGTTTTTTTCAGCAGAGATTTTAAATGAACCAATTGTAAAGTTTGGACCTTTTGCAATGAATAGTATTACCGAAATTCATCAATGTTTTATTGATTTTAAAGGTGTTTAAAATCAATATACACATAAATAATAAATAATTAATAATATAAATAATTTGTACTATACTTATAAAATAAATAATAAATAAATTAAAATAAAATTAAATAAAACTCCTCTCCTTCTTTTCCTCTTCCATCTTGGACCTCCTCCAAATTACTATAAAATTAAACATACTTTTAAATTTAAATATTATTATATAAAATTTATATTAAATATTTTATTTTTTTAATAATTTAAATTATATTAATAAAAAATTTTATATACAAATGATATAAACTATTAAATTAGGTTTATATTAAGTTTTAAAAAAAAAAAAGGATTCATTTATTTTAATTTGTTATTTTTATTATTGTTTTTCTTGGTTCATTATTTTTTTATAACATTCCATCGTACAAACTGGTAAATTGTTTTTTGGACAATTGTATCTTTTATTTCTATTACAATTTTCAACAGCACATTTAATAGGTATAGGTTTTTGGGGTTGTTGTTGTTGTATTTTAGAAATATTTATATCTTTTTCAATAGTTTCAATCATTGGATGTCCCATTGGGTATGATATAGTTTTTCCTTCTTCAGGTGTATCTTTATAACATATTGTATTACCTTTGTTATCTTTTATATATAAGTCCTAAATTAATTTGTTAATATGTTAGTATATTTTTGGTATTGTTTTAAACAATAACATAACTATAATTACATGTCTTGAGGGTTTTTTTTCTTCTTCTATATTGGATTCTTTTGTTGCAGCTTTTCTATAAAACAATTGATTGACAACATCTCTCATCATTGTTTCATCTTCTTCAATTTTCTTATTTCTTCTTTGTATGGCTAATTCACTCTTTTTCTGTTTCATTTCTTCTGTTAGTTCTTTTTTTTTCTTTCCACCTGAAGATGGGGTTAAAATACTTATATCTAATTTGCTACCCCTTTTAATATCTCTTTGTCTGCTTGTGGTTGTTGCATCACTTTCGCTGCCAATGTCATCCTCCATTTCACCACCCATACTACCAATATCTTCATCTTCATCATCCTCATCCATTAATTCTTCATCATCTTCATCTAATAATTCTTCGTCATCTTCAAAATCATCTTCTAATTCATCATCGTCTTCACTTTGATTATCTCCACCACCTCCATCTGATCTATCATCTGTTTCATCATCGCTGAATTTAGTTTTTTTTTTGGCCATTTTATTTATTTAGATATATTGATTGATTTATATTGCTATATTATATTATTATTATATTATATTATTAGTTTATTTTATTAATTTATATTATTTTATAAAATTTTAATTCGATAATGATACAATTTAAATTTAAAAAAATAATAAAAAAATATTTTTTAATTTTTAAAAATATAAAAAAATAAAAAATGAAAAAATAAAAAAATTTTTGAAAAAAATATAAATTTATTATAAAATAATATTAATTTTATTATTTTTACAACAGTTATTATTTCTTAGTATTTATATTATTATATTTATATTAATTTAATTATAAAATTTAAAAAAATTTTAAAAATAAAAAATTTAATTTTTTAAAATTAATTTTTTTTTTTTTTTTTTTTTTTTTTTCGTTTTTTTTTAATTTAGATTGTTTTCATATGATTCAATTTATAAATATTTCAAAATGGATAAATATGTAAAAATAGCAGGATCATTAGAAAAAAAGTTAATTGGGAAAAATTACAATTTAAGCGAATCTTTTATAAAAGAGTTTGGAAGTAGAAGTGGTTTTATAAATTTTATAAATGAAGATAAATCATTGTGTGGTATTGCTTTGGTTGATAAAGATATAGAACCTCAAATTAGAATTATGAATTTTGGTAATGAACCATTTTCAAGATCATATATAGAGTAGGCTTTAAATAATAACAAAAATCATTGTTACAATATACATTTAAAAGTAAATCATCCATGTATTAACAACTATTTTATTAATTAGAAAATCATTAAAAAAAGCTATGGAATTCAGAGAAAATTTATCAAATGAAAATAAACTCGATATTGGATCAAGAGCAGCATATAGATTGGTTAACGATGGTTCAGATGGTTTATCTGGCTTAAATGTTGATGTTTATGGAGATTATATTAATATTACTGTATTTATCAATAAATTTGTATCTTATTATTATTGTATGTTTACTAATACTTTTCATTTATGTTATTAATTTTAGACATTTTCAGATTATTGGAGTAATTATATGAATACTATTTCAGACTATTTATTAAAAGAAACTGGAAAGAAAGGAGTTTATTGGAGAAAAAATTTAAAAAAAGTATTACCATCATCAAAACATTACATGGGAGCAAAATATGAATTGGATGGAAAGAATCAAAGCACATTGACTGTTGAGGAGAATGGTATGAAATTATATATCGACTTATTGGATCCAAACTCAACCGGTTTGTTTTTAGATCAAAGAGAAAACAAACAAATCATTTCAGATTTATTTAAAAATAGAGAAAGTGGATCAATATTAAACACATTTGCTCATACATGCGCATTTTCATTAGCACCAAGTGTAAGAGGATATAAAGTTTCATCATACAATATCGATATCTCTGACAAATATTTCAAAACTGCCGAAAGAAATTTTGCTCTAAATGGTATCCCTCTAAATTTCCATAGATTTGTACAAAAGGATTTGTTTACCCAGCTCGAGGAGATGAAGCATAAATCAACAAGATTCGATGTTATAGTATTGGACCCACCTACTTTTGCAAGAAGTAAAAAGTTTGGTACATTTACAACTAAAAATAGATATAGGGATTTACTCGATTTATCAATACCACTATTAAATCCAGGTGGCTTTATTGTAGCTTTTGCAAATACTAGATCAGTAAGTGAAAATAAATGGTTAAAGCAGATTGGTGTCAAAGATTACAATGAAAGCGAAGAAACCAACAGCAATGAGGAATCAATAAAGAAAAAGGGACAGAATATCAAAATAGAAAATGAAAAACAAGAAATAGAAAGAGAATTTGAAGAAATTAAAGGTTTTGTTAAAACTGCAAAGCTTTCAAACGTTTCAAAGAATGTATTACCATTTAATAAATTACCAGGATTTAAAGCAGTTCAATATTTGGATCAAGCCATCGATTTTAATATAAGAGAGGGTGACGAAAGAGTTGCTAAACATTTAAAGGGTGTTTTATTAAAGAATAAAGTCGATTATTCAAAAACTAAATATTTTACGAACGAAAATAAAATAAATAAATAAATGTAAATTTTAAAAAAACTAAAAAAAAGAATATGGCGTTTTTAAAAGGAAATAGATTTATTAATATGTGTTTATCAATATGATATTTATTATATTATTTGTAGTTATGGACTATATGAATTATAGATTTGGCTCGACGATGGGGAGGATGAAAGTTCATTATTTGGTGATATATTTAATGAGGAGTCATGTGAAATATGTAAATGGTTATTTGTATCATTTAAATGAAATTGGTGTTCGTCGCTACTTGTGTTTTGATCGTTAAAAGAATAGTCAAATGATGAATGGTGACTGCTACTTGTTGGCACATTGCTATCGTTAAATGATGATGATATGCTATTGTTTTGCAATTGGGTTTGTTGTTGGTGGGTTTGTTGAATTTGTTGTTGTTGTTGTTGTTGTAATTGTTGTTGTTGTTGTTGTTGTTGTTGTTGAGCTTGTTGTGTTAATTGTTGTTGGTGTTGGTTGTTTTGTTGTTGTTGTTGATATTCATTGTAGTGAAAGTTATAGTCTTGTGAGTTACTTCTCTTTTTTGAGCTCGATTGGTGATTGTTGTTTGATGAGTTATGGATTTCCATTGAATAGGATCTTTTTAAACCAGCAATTTGATTTTGGTTAATTATGTGAAACTGATGGTTTTGTGGTTGAAAGTTAGCATGAGATGGATTAATATTTTTATATATTTGATTTTCTGCCATTTGTTGTAATTGTACAAACTGTAAATACTCTGGAGTAGTTATTTGGGCTCTTGAATATTCATCCAAATATTTTTTAGAGGTTTTGATTTCTTCTCTTGGTAACATATCTATTAAGAAATCAAATGTTTCACATTTTGATAACGAGTTTATGATATCGGTTCTTTGTAATGTTCTCCTTTTATTTAATTCAGTATGAATCCATGATCTGTGGGTCATTTCTAATATTAAAATTTCACAAGCTTTAGCAAATAATATGGGAGCTTCTGATGAAATTTTCTAATTTTTAAATAAAATGAATATTAGAATGAAAACCAATGGTTTAAGTAGTATGCTATTAAGTTTATAGTTACATTAACATCTTTATCAGATTTCATTATTTTCTTAATTCTTGCTAATGGTAATTCGTGGTTTTTAAAATCATCAGTTTTATTAATATCCTTGACCTGAGTTGACCAAAAGTTTGTTAATTTTGCATCTAAATGTGATTGAAATTGATTAAGAAAAGAATTTTGACCATTAGGAAATGAGTATCTTTGGTTTGGTGTAGATGATGGAGTGGTTGGTTGGGAGGCAATATTGTTTTGTGCTGGTGTTGAGGGTGTATTGTTTTGGTTATTATTGTTATTATGTGATGAGGCATGGTTACCACTGTTACTACTACTGGCATGGTTGGAGTTATTATTATGATGATGACTATTTACAACATTGTTAGATTGAATATTATTATTATTATTATTATGAGAGATAAGTATACCACTTGAGCTATCGTTTAACGAGGGAAATGTTGGTAAGGGGGGAAGGTTTCCATTTACATGGTGATTTAAATTATTATTATTGTTATTATTATTGTAATGTAAGTCATTTAGAGGTAGCATATTACTGCTACCACTATTACTATTACTACTATTATTATTACAATGATCATTATTATAGTTATGATTATTACCAGTATTTGCACTACTTCCATTACTATAATTATGGGCGGAGGTTTGCATGGGTGAGTAGTAAGAGGTACTGTTATTGTAGTTTATAAAACCCCCATTGATATTAAAGTTTGCATTAAAAGGAGATGGTTCTGGTGAATATAAATCACCGACATTTTCGGTAGATATATTTGGAATTGATGAGTGTGGTGAGTGTTGTTGAATAGATTTTGACCCATAGTGGTGACCAACGGAAGAGAAGCCATTAGTTGTTGGATAGTGCAAAATACTTTGGATATTATTGTCCATTTTTGAATATTTTTAAAATGGTTATTAATTATTATTAATTTTATAATCTATATTATCTATATTTTTATTTATACTATTATTGCTATAATTTTTTTAAATTAGAATTATTATTTCTTATTTTTTTTAATTGTATCTTTGATTTTTTTTTTTTTTTTTTATTATTTTACAATTATTAACTGAAATAAACTATAAATTTTTAAAGGTTATTAAAACTAAAAATTTATACTTTGATAAAGAAAAAAAGATAAAATTAATAAGAATAAGAATGAGATTTGATTGTTTAAAATATAAGTACAATTAGTTATTTGTTTATCTTATTTTTTATTTGTTTATATTTTTTTTTTTTTTTTTTTAAAAATGACTTTGAAATAATAAAACAAATTATTGGTTTGTGGTGGGTGTTGTGTTTTACTGTGTTTTAAAATTTTTAATAGACAAATAAAAAAATTTTAAAAAAATAAACACAATTGAGGAAAAAAAAAAAAAAAAAATAAAATTGGATGTGTAATAAATATTATTTTGGGTATATAAATAAATAAGAAAATAAAAAAATAATATTTATATTTTTAAAGGAATAAAAAAAATAAATTAAAAAAAAAAAAAAACTGTTGCAATAGATGATGTTTTTGAATTAATTATTATTTTAATTTAATATATATTTTTTTTTTTTTTTTTTTTTTTAAT